>NC_136511.1:85148334-85228334 GCF_053919585.1 Euprymna scolopes | reverse complement strand
TGTTCCCTCAGTTGTACTGTTAGTATTTTCCACATAGTGCGTAAGCACGTAATAGGCCTATAGTTGCTGGAGGCGGTTTCTTTGTATGGGTCCTTCTGCATTAGTGTAGTTCTGCCTTTTGTTATCCAATCTGGCACGTTTGTTTCCTGTATACATCTTCTCATGTTTTGGGCTAGTCTTTCGTGTAGTGTTGTGAATTTTTGAACCAGTATGCATGTATCCCGTCGTGCTCTGGTACTTTCCAGTTTGTCAGCACCATGACATGACGGGATACATTAAAAAAACAAAACAAAACAAAAAACACATTATTATTATTATTATTATTATTATTATTATTATTATTATTATTATTATTATTAGCAGCAGCAGTTCAGCCATACTTTGCTCGGGACCTATGTACTGTTTATAACTTGCCCTACTTGTGATTACTCTTTATGTAAAATTTCAAATGTTTAGACCAGAAATTGTCTGAGTAATTTGGTAGAGATCGCAGAGGTATTTTTTTAAAACCGTGACCTCAATTTGACCCATTAACATTTATTTTTTTGGTCTCAAATAAAATTAAAAAGTTTTACCCATGTCCAAGTTACCTACATCTAAAATTTGAAGTGTCTAGACCCAAAATTGGCGGAGGAGTTTAGTAGAATCTGCAAAGGCCAACTCTTTCAACTTTGACATTTTGGCAGCAAAATTTTCGCCTCAAAACTGATTAAAATGCTTGCCGTATGTCTGAATACCCGTTATGTAAAATTTCAAATGTTTAGACCAAAAAATTGCCTGAGCAGTTTGTTAGAGACCACAAAAAGGGGCAATCTTTTGAACTTTGACAGCTCAAATTTTCGACTCAAACCGATTAAAAAGCCTGACCTTTTTCTGAATACCCTTTATGTAAAATTTTAAATGTCTAGACCAAAAATTGGCTGAGTAATTTGGTGGAGATCGCAGAGGTCAAATTTTTCTTTTAACTTTGACACCAATTTCGACCCCTTAAAATTCATTGTTTTGGTCTCAAATCAAATTAAAAAGTGTGACACATGTCCAAGTAACCTACATTTAAAATTTTCATAGGTCAAATCGTTGAACTTTGGCCCCTTGACAGCCAAATTTCTAGCCGAAAACCAATTAAAAAGATTTCCTCAGATCTCAATAGCCCTTATGTCAAATCGTGAGTCTGTAGACCGAAAATTTACAGAGTACTTTGGTAGGGAATGTACACACACACACACACACACACACACACACACACACACACACACACACACACACACACACACACACACACACACACACAATTTCACTTTTATAGATATATAGATAGATTATTTCATGCAATGTACTGAATACCTAATATTACTTATTTATATGAATAAAAATGGCCTTATATGATCGTTATTTTTATTATTTTATTGCGAAAAGGCTTTATGAGTAGAATAAATTCATTTTTTTTTGCGAAACTTTTAAAAGCTTAAAACTCTACCGCCAGATATAAAAAAGTTGGGAACCACGGGACGCGAACATTGTGATCTCTGTTTCTCTATTTGTGCACATTATTTCGTGTTCTTCAAATAAAACATTTTCGTTTGCCTTGTTTATCAACGACGGCGGCAAAATCGACTGTGATGAAAACAAATTGAAAATGTCAGCCATTCGTGTAATACGAGTAGAGACGGAGATTTACGGCGTCTCGAAGTGCGAAGAGTTCACGCGGCGATTTCTTGCAGGGACGAGTATGTATGTATGCATGTATGTATGTATGTATGTATGTATGTATGTATGTATGTATGTATGTATGTGTGTTTGTGTGTGTGTGTTTGTGTGTGTCTGTTTGCGTATGTTTTTGCATGCTGTGTTTGACTTAATGACAGCGAAGGCGGTCATAACAGACTTATTGACCGGAAGTCACACATATTTCTCTCCTAAATTGGCTAACAGATCGAGTAAAAGTTTCATTTAATTCGCCTCGCAGAAACATGATATCATATAAATATAATATATTATAAAATGCGGCAGAAAGCTAAATTACTCATGTCATTTGCAACGGTTTGCGTTTGCTTTATCAGAAAAGCCGCGAAATGTTCATAATTTCACATGACTTAAAAAGAGTTTTTATTCATCTCCCTTCCACGGCGGGAAGATCAGGTCAGAAGAGAAGGTCAGAAAAGTAGAATTAAAAACACTTTCACCGAACAAAAATTGCCTGGGCAGCCCTTTCAGTATTCCCTGTCGAAGTGCCTCAAGTGAATAGCAATACACTAAACCTTTTCTCAAATAGCGAATAGATGGGAAAGTGGACCTACTACAACTAAACAGTACCATACTTAAGACAGAGAATTAGCAATCCACAAAGTGGATTAGACAGCAGGTTTTATGTTGGTATGAACCTATTCCAGAAAAAAAAACAAGCTAAAAAACTCAGAAATTACTTAAATTGCCCCCACTTTAAAAAAAAAAAAAAATATTTTCGGTTTTTTATATATATTTACTCGCCATACGAGGAAATGACTGTATGTCGATACTACCATTTGCTATCCACTCGTGGTTCGAGCTCTCCAGTAATTGAAGTAATAATTCTTACTTAGCGTAAATTATTACTCTTCCCAATAAAAATTAAGCTGTGTCGGTAACCGAAAATGTAAACAAATACAAAAAATATAATTTTATTAACGTTCGTGATAAACAGAGTTATCGGCAGTTTTGCTAGCAATCAGGTTTTTAATCTCAGCTTGAAATTTCCAGGTTTAGCCACACTGAGGTGTTGTGATACAATGAAACATATAACTATATGCACACAAACAAATATATATATATATATATATATATATATATATATATATGTGTGTGTGTGTGTGTGTGTGTGTGTGCGTGTGTGTGTGTGTGTTTATTATTTCAACCTCGTGGACTTTGGCTCAAATCATTACAAGTTGTTTCAATCGACATATATGTAACTTATGAGAATCTTTTTCTTCTAATTTATTTTGGCTTAGATTGTATGACGAGATCGACAGGATAATTTTATTGTCCTGTCGATTGAAACAACTTGTAACGATTTAAGCAAAACTCCTGAGGTTGAAATATTAAAAAACATATTTAGCTCTACTAACGTATTAAGCACCTTTTCCCCTGTTTTTCTTTTTTTACCAAATATACCTCCTAATATATATATTTATATATATATATATATATATATATATATATATATATATATATATATATATATATATATATGTATATATATATATATATGTCTATAATCTAATAAGTTTTAATAAAATATATATATGTGTGTATGTGTGTGTGTGTTTGTGTGTGTGCGCGTATATATATATATATATATATATATATATATATATATATATATATATATATATATATATATATATAAAAGATAAAAGAAAGCCAATTAAATACTGAAAAATTACCCACTCAAAAAGAACGAGAGATTCACCAGTTTCGTTCGGTTTAAGGAACGATTTCAAAAAAGTGAATATTTGCAGTTGATTTAATAAGGACTACACATGGGGGGGGGAATAACACAGAAAGGGATTTATTGGCACGTGCGTAACTATTTGAAAATCGGTAACTCTCTCGTTTTTTTTATTTCTACCCGTGTTTAATTTTTTTTTAATACATTCTGCCTCCACGCTATTTCATTTTATGATATAGTATGTATTATATTCTCTCTCTCTCTCTCTCTCTCTATATATATATATATTTTCACGAACATATATATGTTTTCACGAAAAACACCCGTCTAGCTGAATCCACTGTGAAAAATTTCCCCCACTCTATATCTGTGCCTAAATCAAAACGCGGATTTCATGAGCAAAGCTTCTTTCTTAGAACTGCACGCCTGTGGAACTCTGTTCCGTCTGCCTGCTTCCCTCCGGACTACAACTTGGATGTCTTCAAGTCTAATGTTAACAAATTCCTAATGAACCACCCCCCTAATTAAACACTTCATAAAATCTCCTCACTAACGTGATGTACTTGCAATAACCCTTATCCCTGAGTGGCTTCCGGGCCTTGATAAGTGGTGATCACTGTGTAAAAAAAAAAAAAAAAAAAAAAAAAATATATATATATATATATATATATATATATATAGTAGTCACTTTCTTTTCGCGCTTGGTTGCTCCCTTTGTGTGTGTGTGTGTGTGTGTGTGTATACATATATATATATATATGGCTTAATTCTGTATCAGTAGGCAATTAATACCACTTGAGCGATAAGAAAGTCATAGTAAAGCATGGATAGTGCAATCTTTAATTGCGCTTTTTCTGAAATAGAAATTCAAAACTACTGGGAAATAAACAGAAGTAGAAGCAGAATGTTATTTCGGAATTTTCCTCCTCTTAGCTCCGCATAAAGCCACATTTAGATACGGCTGATGCTGGATAAATGGACCTTTTCATATTAATCTCAGATGATTGATGTGTAGTATGTTCAAATTGTCGGAGGCGTATCTCTTCCGTAGGTCACATTTAATCGTTGATAATAAGAAAGAGTCTAAGAATTTCATAGTTGCTCATGTGGTCAATCTTTTTATATGCAAGGTCGGTCGAAAACGCCGTTGATCGAATATATCTTGTGCTCATTATTTTAGCACTCATTTCACATATAGTAGAAACTGAGAAAAATGGGCCAATTACTTGCCAAATATTGTCTGCAAAAATATATAGATAAGGAAGACTGTGTAGATTGGTTCAAAAGAGGATCGTTCCACTTTGATTAATAAAAAATAATAATGCTTTTGAAAAGTTGTCTCATTAACGATGACAAATGCACGTTCTGCCACACGGTTTTAAGGTTCCACTGGATGAGTGCTATTATACAATGCGACACAATGGAATACGTTAATATCTCCACTGAACCATCTGTCAAAAATTATAGCTAACAGCAAGTCCTCAAAACATATGCTAGAAAGAAGTAAGCCTTACACAACTACTGTGACTATTGAATTCCCACAGCTACACACTTTAAAAAACGGATCTCTTAAACCTAGCATAGTGGTATGGAAAAAGAAATAAAACGGTAGCAGCCCTACTTAAAGTCCCTAATGATGGTAGATTAAACAAAGCTGAAAAGGAGAAAATAATTAAGTGCTAATATTTATTAAATTATTAAAAATAATTAAGTGCTAATATTAATTAAATTGTTAAAAATAATTAAGTGGTAATATTAATTAAATTGTTAAAAATAATTAAGTGGTAATATTAATAAAATTATAAAAAATAATTAAGTGGTAATATTAATAAAATTATTAAAAATAATTAAGTGCTAATATTAATTAAATTGTTAAAAATAATTAAGTGGTAATATTAATAAAATTATTAAAAATAATTAAGTGGTAATATTAATAAAATTATTAAAAATAATTAAGTGCTAATCGGACTTATAAAAAACAATTTCCAAAACTACATGGCAAATACAAATATACCTGGTGAATAAACTGCAAGATAGATTCTAACAATTGGACTGACGGCTGAAAGCTAGAAACATACATGTACATGGGTATACATTTTATGCACGTAATAATAATAATAATAATAATAATAATAATAATAATAATAATAATGATAATATATATATATATATATATATATATATATGCAAAAGCTAAGAGGACGAATAAGAATATTAAACTGAATAAAAATAATTATATTTAATGTCTCAGTTGATTAGTACATCTTGTGAGAAGCAAGAGAGTTCCGTATAAAGTAGGCACCGCCAAAAATGGCCGAAAAATCAAGTTGTTGTTTTTTAAAACGAAATTACATTTATTAAAATCCATTATTTCTGAGTAACTTTTTTTTCCAGAAGGATAAAACCCTGAATTTTATCATATAGGAAAACAGAATAATGTAAAACTTTTTCTACCATTTTTAATTAAATTTTAAATGTTAAATTTTCCCCAAAAGTTAACAATTGACATTTTTTGTCTTGCACAGAAAACGTACATAAATATTAAAAAAAGAAAGGTTTTTGAAATAATTAATTTATTTATTTGTTGTCCAACTAAGATTTAGGATGATTTTCTATGAGAATATGCAAAAATATTATAATATAAATACCTGGATTTCAAATAATTCCACTTATTCATATAGGCAACCAGTTACTTCGCGTCGATCTAGAGTCTAGATCGACAATGTTTACGTTGTATTTGATAAAAAGCAAACTATGGAAAACCAAACAGGCCAAAAAAAACTTATTTTTCAGTGACGAAAATTTCAATGTATTATAAACGCTGAGGCTGGCCAGTACCAGATGGGTGACCATTTGTATGAGTTTGGTTTTTAATGTGTATGTGTGTGGGGGCCAGGCTCCCCAAAATGGGGGGGGGCAATTTAAAGCAGAATAAAAAAAAAATTATGTCAGCGCGTTTGGTCGACCGTAGTCGAAAGGCGGCAAACGTTTTCAAACGGGATCGAAAAAATGATGCTATTTTTAACACAAAGGGCACAATATTTATCGAATTTTTTTTTGTATCGATTCTTCAAAGCATGCCCTGTTTAATAATGGTCATGCATTATTCGGCTCGCTAAAAGAAATTGTTAATTTATTTATCAAAGATTTTAAAATGGCTTTTTTCGTATAAATATTAAAAATTTTTTTTTGTTTTGCTTAACTTAAATTAATTATTTTACTTAACATATTCACCGAATTTCTCACTTCAAAACTCAAAAGCGGGATAATTAAACACAATCGAAGTTCTGATATTCAGACGTCAAAATAAGGTATGCAAACAATTTTTTTAAATCTATAATTCTGTCCCTTACAACAACACAATATGTTGTGTTCAGTTTCAGATGATTATTTTAAGCATATTTGTACCCCCTCAAAACAAGGGGGGGTTTGTAAGCAAATATATATATATATATATATATATATATATATATATATATATATATATCGTTTATGAAAAATAAGTACACTGTTATAAAGTTCATTCTTCTCTTAATAATCGCTGAAAATTTCGTATTGATCGGATAATTACCTGATTTTTGGTAGATTTTTAAAAAGACGGTCCGTCAAAAAGTACTTACCTGCCCCCCTCTCCAGTTTTGGCGGTGCCTAGTATAAAGACAATTTGTTTTCGTTGTTTAAAATAAATTTCCATATATGTAAGGTTTCTTTTTGATTCTGATTATAACAAAGAAACTATGGGAAAAGAGAATCTTAGCGAAACTCATCATTACTCAACACATACTAAAATAAAACACACGCGATAAGCGATACTCGAGCATCACATGAGAAACGAAACATTGAAAGAGAGTCATATTGGAGAATAAGACGCTTAAAAAAGTCCGTCTATATACTAAATTTGTTCTATTATTCTCGGTAGACTTAATATGGGTGTGAATTCCTTATGGGAACCGTTAACCAAAAAAAAAAAAAAAAAAAAAAAAAAAGAAAAAGAAAAGAAAAAAAAAGTAATTCCTTATAGAAACCGTTAACAAAAGACAAATAATTCCTGATGGGAACCGTTAACTAAATAATAATAATTTCTCATGAGAACCGTAAACTAAAGAAAAATAATTCTTTATAGGAACAAGTAACAAAAGAAAAATGATTTCTTATGGAAACCGTTAACTAAAGAAAAATAATTCCTTATGGAGGACGTTAACTAAAGAAAAATAATTTCATATGGGAACCATTAACCCGATAGATAAATAAATAAATAAATAAATAAATAATAATTCCTCCTGGGAACAGTTAACCAAAGAAAAACGATTCGTTATGGAGACCGTTAACTAAAAAACAAAAAATAATTTCTCATGGGTACCGTTAACTAAAAAAAATAAATTCTTATGGAGACCATTAACCAAAGAAAAATAATTTCTTATGGGAACCGTAAACCAAAGAAAAATAATTCCTTTTGAGAACCGTAAACTAAAGAATAATAATTCCTTATGGGAAACGTTAACCCCCCCCCCAATAATAAAAAAAAATCAGAATATTATGGAAATTTAATCAAATATTCAGCATTTATTCAATAAATTGTATATTTCGTACTTGCTGTATGTACACGTTGTTTCCCGGGATGCAATGAAGTCATTTTAGTTTTAATTTTTTAAAGTTTATTTACCCATTTTAAAACTTGATGTAGACAGCTAATATTATATTCTTCAATTGAAAATAACTCAGTGTTATTAATTTTTGGCAAATATTTAAAAATGTTTCATAAAATAAACCGTATCTTAGTACGTTATTATGTTGCTAAGAACACGCTACACCAATAATAAAAATGAAAATTGTGTGGTAAAAAGTAAAGTTTGATTTGTCAACTTTAATGTTATTTGGGCCTGACTTTGAAAATCCGAAAAGATAACTTTATATGTTAGATTCTCAGAGTCGACAGTCTAAAGAACCTAACAAGCAGGAACTCACACTACATTGTTTTCATCAGTAAAACTTAAACTGCGAACCTTATTTTAAACTCTTAATTTTGGACCAGACTAAGGCAGTAGCGTTTATTGCCTGGGCCGATTTTTTAAAAAAATTTACACGAAGGTCTTTGATATTTCTGGGAATCTTCTTACGTAGGTTTTATATCGGAATTCGTCTAATAAGTATCAAAAATATATAATCGAAAAATCCGATTAAAGAAGGAACTCCGATTTTGACCAAAGTTAACACTTTTATACAAAATAACATCACAAGTTCGTTTGAGAAGTTTTACCACCGCACAAGCAGAAAAGCCCAGCATATAAAATCAACTTAATATACGACAGGGACGCATTCCAAATGATTGTTTCGTTTTAGAGTAAAATTAAACTATGATATTTGACTTTTGTACGTTTAACTTTAATTCAAGTGATTATGTAATAATAATTCCATAAAATCAACTGTTAGTTCTTTAATAAGACAGGGGCGCGTTCTAAATGAATGTTTCTGTTTAGAGCACTATTGAACCATCATACTTGACTTTTGCATTTTAAACTTTAAGTAAAGCCATTATTTATAGATAATTTTATAAAATCAGCGGTAGATCTATCCCAACTCACATAAATGGACCTGATGTAATCTCGTCAGCATCAGTCAAAGCCAAACTCTTTGCTAAGAACTTTGCAGCTAATTCTAACCTTTGCGACCAAGGCTGCCAACCTCCAATATTTCCTCCTGTATCAGAAAACATGCTATATGATATACAAATATCTGGACGTGATGTTGTCAAGCTAATCAAAAACCTTGATTCCAGTAAAGCAACTGGCCCTGACGGTATTCCAATTATAGCACTAAAAAGACTTCAACCAGAACTTACGCCCATCCTTACAAAACTATTTAAACGTTGTCTTAAGGAGAATTGCTTCCCGTCACCCTAGAAAATCTCATCAGTATGGCTCGTATTTAAGAATTCAGGTGATCGCTCATCTCCCTCACAGTACAGGCCAATAAGTCTCCTGTGCGTCATGAGTAAGTTGCTGGAATCAACCATCGTAGCAAAAATAACCTTCTTAGTGACACGCAATATGGTTTCCGTTATGCTAGATCTACAGCAGATGTGCTTACAGTTATATCTCATAAGATTAGCGAATCTCTCGATGGAGGCAACCTTTCTAGGGCAATTTATCTTGACATATCAAAGGCCTTTGATAGAGTTTGGCATAAAGGTTTACTTCACAAGATCTCTAGCTACGGTATAGCAGGAGATGTCTTCTCAATTATTAAATCATTTCTTTCTGATAGGTTCATAAGAGTAGTGGTTGATGAGCAGAAATCAGAAGCTCTCAGTATTAATGCTGGAGTCCCTCAGGGGTCCATCCTGGGCCCAACTCTCTTGCTGATCTATATTAATGATCTTCCAAATCACATCCTTACATCATTCGTAGGCATCTATGCTAATGACACTACTATCTATGGTAGCACATCTAAGACCGTAAACGACCAAGTTCTCTCTGATTCTCTCTCCTCTGATCTTGAGCACGTGGTAAAAGGGGAAAGAGGTGGCTTGTTACTTTCAATACATCTAAAACCAAGCTTTTATCTTTACATCATCAACTCTCTGATCCCCATATAGCATCAATTGAAATGAATGAAAGGGGAGGCCTCATGTTTTGACAAGCTTCTGGGCATGATCTTTACTCCTGATCGTAAATGGAACACATGCATTAAATCCGTTGCCAAGGCCGCTGTAAAAATGGTGGGATCCTTCTATGGATCCAGTAGATATCTCACTGCTGGTGCAATTCTCTATCTATATAAGAGCCAGTTACGTCCAAGGATGGAGTACTGTTGCCACATCTGGCCAGGAGCTGCATGAAAGGACCTATCCTGCCTTGATAGAGTTCAAAATAGACTTCGTAGCCTTGTGGGGGATGTCCTTTTCTCTTCCCTGCAACCTCTTTCTCACAGAATAGATGTTGCGAGTTTGTCTCTGCTTTATCGTTATTTTCGTGGCAGGTGCTCGGCTGAGCTCCAATCTATGGTCCCCCCTCGCCAAACTTTCACAAAAAACACCCGTCTAGCAGAAAACATTATCACTAGTTTCCCCCACTCTTTATCTGTGCCTAAACCTAAGCGTAGATTCCATGAGCAAAGCGTCTTTCTTAGAACTGCACGCCTATGGAATTGTCTTCCGTTTTTCTGCTTTCCAGCTGACTACAATATGGTTGTCTTCAAGTCTAACGTAAACAAGTTTTTGATGAGCCGTTCCATATAAGTTAACAAATTTATCGAATCTCCATTACTAACGGTTACTATATTGTCCAATTTCTACTGTACACTCTTTAACCCTTATCCTCGAGTTGCCTCTTGGCCTTGATAATTGGTGATGCATATGTAAAAAAAAAAGATTCTCTACAATGCAATGTAGAGTATAATATATTGTGGACTAAATTACTAGGAAGAGGTATGTGAAGTTTTCTCCCGGTACACTGCACAGGCAATCAATCGATTGCCAATTTAACCGATTTTGATGACAATAAAATATAAGAGGGTAGAACATTTGTTGATTCTCATTCAATTCCGAACAACGTCGGGTATCCTTGCTAATCTATTTATATAAGAGTCTTAAAATGGAGTACTGCTGTCACATATACGGCATAATCACGTTGACACACCGGTTCCTGCTCGGTCACCGAAGTTAAGCAACGTGGAATTTGGTCAGTGCTAAATGGGTGACCATTTTGGGCCTTTCAAGCACTCTATATGCTCTCCACTTATCTCGGCATTGTTTCCATTTGTCCCGGACTTCTCCTTGCCACTGGACTCAAACAGTGCCGATTCAGGAGAAGTGCAGTTGGAGATTGCGCAACCCTTGCATCACAATTAAACACGTAGCTGCCTCTACACAGGGTATCCTTTGTCTTTCGAGACTGAACGGAGGCATCACTGCTGTCACATCTGGATAGATGCAGTTAAGCGTTCTCTTTCTAATATTGTATGCAAAATCGACGTCGCGATGATATTCTTCTCTTCCACACAACCCCGTTTCTTATGGAAGAGACGGTGTTAATCTTTCTCTATCTTTATTTCGATAGAATGTGTCTAAATGACTGAGCCCCAATCTCTGCTTTTTCGCTGTATAACCTTCACAAAAAACTCATCTTACTTTCGGTTCTTTCGTTTTGTACCTAAAACCAAATGGAATTTCCATGAACAGAGTTTCATTCCGAGAACTTCCCATCTTTGGAACATGTTTAGATAGAATTGCTTCTTGCAGACTAAAACATGATCATTTTCAAGTCTTATATCATCAAATACTTGTTGAAGTCTTAAGTAATCCAATTTTATCCATACCATTCATCACTTGCAAGCCTCTCATGCAAGCCCATTCATCATTCACCTAGCAATTTCATTATCTCTTATCATTGGGTGGCAGCGGCATTCACCCTGAACGGGTTGAACAGGAGATATTAAGTTCACATGCGGTCCCTTGCCGCATGTATATCCTGGTCAGTAGAAATGACGACTTTAGGTTTTTGCAGTTGTTGTGGGGAGGTGTCAAGGTCCTCCTACAGAGAGCGCCTAGTATTCCCAAATGGTCACCTATCTTGTACTGACCAGCCTCATCGTTGCTTAACTTTGGTGATCTAACGAGAAGTGGTGTGTTGACGTGAGTATGCCCATAGAACAGGCATGCTTGTTCATCGAACCTTTAATTGAAGATTCGTCGTGCCAATATCAACTCATATCTACCCGTTTTGATTGTTATCCAAACTCTACATCAATAATAATTTGATAATCGGTAAAACAGATGAGTCACTGCTTCTCGTTGAAATGAGAGCAGTTCATATCTAACGCTATTGATTATTAGGATCGCGGCCGTTTCTATGGTTACCGTTATCGTCTTTTCGCGCGCTAACGAGACACGTGGCCGTTCTTTTGTTTCGCGCCATAAATCTTTTATGTGCTACAAACAAATTTGAAAGAGAAGAGCAACGTCCATTGATTTTGGTCGAATGTCTTTCATTGAGTATCGCAAGTTATTTAGGTTTCTTTTTTAAAGCGATTATTTCTTCCTTTTCATTGAGATTAATTTATTTCTTTGAAAAGTTAGAGGCTCGGATCATTGCCTATCGCCTATTATAACTTGTAAGAGAAGGTCGACTGGAGATAGTGTACAAGTGCCCCTGGATGCCCTTTTCTGCTGCTAAACTTATCTCAATAATAAACTCTTTTTGTGTAACATTTTGCCTTTGTAGAGAAATATGTAAATAGAACATTTGTCACGTGACAAGTGATAACTGTGGCCACAAATACGAGATTGTTTTTGTTGTATATTACCAATCTATATTAGATTTCTCTTATATAAATAAATATTATCAGGAGCTTTACATTGTGGATGAATACTTTAATTGGACTACTATACACACAAGCAATATATATATATATATATATATATATATATATATATATATATATATATATAGCCATCTACAGACAGACTGTTTCGTTGTATCACAGCACTTCAGTGCGGCTAGACTAGCACCCATCCTGATCCAGGGATCGAAATTATAACCATTTAGTTGATAGTCAGCTTTTCTACTCTCTGGTCCATAGGATCGATGCCGCAAACGATATCTTCAAATGTCTATTTATATTTGATTGCTGCTTTTAAAGTTCTCGATTTGTTTGTTTATTTACAAAGAGTGTCGTTTATATATATATATATATATATATATATATATATATATATATATATATATATATATGTGTGTGTGTGTGTGTGTGTGTGTGTGTGTGTGTGTGTATTGTTAGAATTACCTTACCGACGAGTAAGGGAGGGGGAAGAAAAGACGTTAAAGTATCGTTGCTTACAAACAATCTTTCCTTGTAAGGATAACAAATTGGTAACGTAAGACACACGTGTCTTCTGTCTGAAAAACAAACATTAACTACCGACGAGAGACCTGACCGCGCGTAGCATATTTCATACACCCAACCTCTCGTTCAGCGAGATTCGACGAAACTAGCGTATCTATATAACGCATCAAATCCGGGCACCCGTTTTATTTTCTTTTTATAGAAAAACGTCGTCCACAAACGAGAGTGTCTTATTTCTCCTCCTACCCATTCTCTGGAAGTTTAACAATTCCAAGTTCTCACAGTATATATATATATATATATATATATATATATATATATATATATATATATATATATATATATATATATATATATATATATATGTGTGTGTGTGTGTGTGATTTTGAAAATGTATTAAAATCAAATTTCAGAAATAAATGTTCATGTAAGCTTTCACACGCGTTTCAAAACAATCTTTGTGAATGCTATTTTTTTTTCATGAATCATAATTGCATTTCTTTCCGTTAAACTAACGATTAATCATCATAATTTTAAGTGACATTTAGGATTAGCTAATCAGTATATTAAAAGACGGTATTCAACAGCGAGTAAAGTGCGGCTAATTTGCTCGCTTTATAATCTACTACTATTTTCTACTATTAATAATTGTGTCATGGATTATAAAATGATGGCAACGTATTTGTTTATTATTTATTTTAATTCATGGTCTTATTTAAATTAAAAAAAAATTGCTAGGATAATTATAGTTAAGATTACTAACGAAAATGTTTTTGACTTTATTTAAAGTTTTTATTGATTTACTAAATCCGACCTCTCTGCGTTAAATACCATTCATATTATAGGGAGTGAATTTTCAACTCAATAAAATATGTAGAATGTGTTATTCATGAGATATTGTTATATTTGACTGATGCGACAGCAGTCGCGTTGCAAAATTTTGTTGTCAACAACTGTAAGCATGTTGCGGCCGCTATTAAAATCGATTATCGAGAAGGCATATTTTATAGAAAAAAGTTTAAAATAAATAGCGTTATAGATGCTAAAACTTGCAGATAACTTAATTCTAATGCGTCTGATATAAAAATGTGTGTTGTTTTTGTTGGTTTGCGAGTTATCGAGTGTTAACTATTCTGTACTGTTTACCATTATTTAGTCAAAATATAGTTTTTTTCTTTTCTAATTGCCGCTTCTATGTTTATCTTCATGAAATGAATGTCAATCTTCAAGACCCAACCTCCCTGACCTTGCATCTCGCCAGATGGGGGACATACGACAACCTAGGTTCGCATTAAAAATCTTTAACATAACGTAGTATGTGCACATGTACGTACACACGCACGCGCATGCAATGACCGTAGTGAAGTCATGGTCGTTCACTACGAGTTGAATCAACGGCGAACTGTTTCCGGTTGGTGCAAATGCACTTAAATACTACTACTACTACTACTACTACTACTACTACTACTACTACTACTACTACTACTACTACTACTACCATTTTTGCCAATTACTAGACTTTGTTAATGTTGATTGCAAATTCAATGACGCATACACACCATTTTTCGAGGAAACACAAGAGTCATACATACTTTGATCTTCCAAAGGGTTCGATTTTATTGATTTCTCGATCGATCAATTGGATGTCCAGTCTGGATATTCAGTTGCACTTCTATGGGGAAACACTTTTTAATACAAAAGAAATTGTAACGTTATTATCTATTTTGTTTTTAAGTTTTAAAAAATAGTTTTTTCTTATTGTATAATCCTTTTTTTTATTTTGTTCATCGGGAATGACCAGTTATATATATATATATATATATATATATATAAATATATATATATATATATATATATATATATATATATATATATATATATATATACCACCTTCTTTATCAATTTTGTAAGTTCCAAATTTCAGCGATTATTGATCAGAATTTAACAAATGAAGGTTTGTTGGAAAGCTAATCACCTGAATTGTGTAGTAGGCTTTGTGTCATTTGTCCTTAAGGTCATACATTAAGGCCATCATCAATCATCCAGAGCCCGTTTTTGGCACTTTTTTTACAGCCATAAAAAATTTCCGTAAAATTGCAGAACTTTTTTCACCCTTAAAAAATCTTTGAAAATTATCACTATTATAGGTCTTTGAGGTGCTATTTGAGGCTAGCAGTTTCCAAGATATGAAGAAATTATAGTTCAAAAAGTGGGGGATCACTTTTGTATATTAATTTAACTTAAAATGAGCATTTAATGGTCACCTTTTTTGGGGGATCTGTTATTTTTTTAAGGGTGGTGTTTATTGTCGCCTGGTAGATCAACACAAACTTTAAAAAATGATTGTTTTCTCTAGGTTTTCGGGTGTGCTTAAAACGAATATCACTTTTAAATTTTCTGTAAATAAGTATTTTTACGGATATTAAGCAAAACTATGCGCGCTTGCACGTACAACAATGACAACCACTTATAACATTACATTGCTTAATAACCAGAAAATTACTTATTTGCGAAAAATTTAAATGTGATATTCGTTTTCAGCACACCCGAAAACCTGTCGAAAACTAGTTTTTAAAGTAGGTTTTTTGTTGGTCTAGTAAGCCAAGGTTACCAAATAAACACCACCTCTGAAAAAAATAACAGACTGCATTCCCCCCTTAAATGTAGCTATAAAGTGGGCGTTCATTTTACATTAAATTAATATAGGAAAGTGATCTCGCACTTTTTGAAACTATAATTTCTCCATATCTTGTAAACTACTCCTTTTCTGGAATTTTAAACGTTATTTTCGTTTTCAGCACTCTCGAAACCCTACAATAGCGGTAATTGTAAAAGATTTTTTGAAGGCGGAAAGATACCGCACCTTCACCAATGTTTTAATCACAGTCATTTATTTTCCTAGTTTTGCATATGAATGATAAAATATCTGATATGTCCCCAAAACTCCTGGCTTTGATGGAGGGGAGACTAAAACTTGCTTCTATGGTTTCAAATGATCTGAAATAACAGTAGGGGAAGACTTGATTTCAAATATTTATAATATTTTATGTCTCCTCTCTTTGATTTTCATACATGAAGTAAATTTCTGTGTATAAGGATTATTTGTACTGGAGATATTCATAATCGTACCCTATTTCTAAAAGAGGAGAGATATAACATATAAGAAATATTTGTAAATTTAAGCTAAATTTTATGTAACGGAAGCAAGTTCAATAGGTAATGGTAGGCAGTAGGTCCGTCGAAAGAAATAACGAAGAATTTAATGTCCCCAAAACTCCTGGTTCATAGTTTCAACGCTGCAAGGTGGTGGAGGTTCAGTGTTGGTGTGGGGCGTTATTAGTGCTAATGGCCAAGGGCCTATAGTTCGCTTGCAAGGTCGAATTAATTCGACCAAGTACATTAATATGTTGACTGAGCATTTCCTACCCTACTTTGGTCGGAATTTGGATGATAATCCCATCTTCATGCAGGATAATGCTCCCATTCACACAGCTGACAATACTAAGACGTTCCTTGAAGAGTATGATATTCCGTGTTTGGATTGGCCTGCACAATCCACATACCTCAATTCTATCAAAAACGTATAGCATTACATCAAGCAACAGCTATAGAATGATAAAATTTCAAATTTAGAAGAACTTTGGACAAAAATTAAAGAAAAGTGGGATGCCCTTTCACCGGAGTAATGCCGCAGACTCATTCAAGGAATTCCCATATAATTGCAGGCTGTCCAATTGTAGAAGGGATATGCTACTAAATATTAACTAGTTCATTGTGTTTATGTTGTATTTGTGTTGCATTAATGTTCTAAACTGACATTTAAATAACAATTTTGCATTGTGCAGAGTTTCTTTTTATCTTCTTTATTTGAAGTTATTTTTTAAATTGACCTTAACACTAGGATACTTCAATTAAAAGTCAAATATGAACAGGTAAAATTATAGAGGAATAAAAAGCGAATCAAATGAGGTATAGGTTGTTTAAACAGTTACACTCAATTTAGCTCATATTTGCGGTTTTTGCAAAAGTATAAAGTGCGGAATTTCTTTTTTGCGACACTATATATATATATATATATATATATATATATATATATATATATATATATTATACATGCATTATCCCAATTATATGGTGTGTACAGAAGACTGCGTAAATGACACAAGAAAAGAATTAGAAAAATACTTAATGCAGAACACTGAAATAATAATTACTGCAGCAAAAGACACTGAAAAACAAACAAACAAACAAACAAAAACAAAACAGAAGAAGAAGTAATAAAAAGAGAAAAGAAAAATAGGAAGAGAAACAATTACATGGACAATTCATGTGGACGACAAAAGATGAGACTAACGAAAACACTTGAACATGGCTACAAAAATGAAACCTTAAAAAAGAAACTTAATCCTAATAACAGCTGCACAAAATAACACGATTAGAATCAAGCACATAAAAGCAAGGATCGACAAGACACACACACAAAAAACAGGAATGCAGACTCTACGGACAAAGAGACAAAACGATAAAGCACATAATAAGCGAATTCAGCAAACTAACCCCAAAAGAATATAAGAATAAACACGATTAAGTGAAGAAGGCTGTACACTGGGAATTTAGCAGACAACTGAATGTTGAACATCCAGACAAATGGTAGAAGCAGCAGTACTTGAAAATGAAAGTCACAAAATCCTATGGGGCATAGATTTACAAAGGGGTAAACCCTTCACAGCAAGACGACCAGATGTCATACTAGTTAGCAAGAAGGAAAAAAACCTGTCAGATTGTAGATTTTGCTGTTCCAGCAAGCTACAGAGTGAAGGCCAAGACAGGGAAGCGGGGCAAATACACTGAACTGGCCAGAGAGCTAAGAAGAATATGAAAGATGATAAAGTTAAGATAACACCATTAATACAGGGTGACCCCAAAAAACAAAAGCTAAATGGAGGCCATCTAGAACATATGCTGTAGAACGGAGAAAAAAGGCCAAAGCCCCTTGTGTTTTGATGTGATGTTTTAAATATAATAAACTAGTTATGATCATTTCATTCGGAGAAAACACTAAAAAACGGGGCCTAATTAGAGTTGGGACCCGTTTTTTTTTGGTCACCCTGTAGTAGGAGCGCTAGGAGCAATGCCAAAAAACTTTGAAAAGAGAATGGGAGATATTGGAATCAGAAGGATAATAGTAATGAAAACTGCTGAAATATTAAGGAAAACCCTTGAATACGGAGACCAATACACATCAGGCCAATAAGTCTCCTGTGCGAAATGAGTAAGTTGCTGGAATCTGTGTTACATAGAGAAGTAATCAACCATCTCAGCAAAAATAACCTTCTTAGTGACACACTGAAGATGTGCTTACAGTTATATCTCATAGGATTAGCGAATCGCTCGACAGAGGTAACCTTTCTAGGGCAATTGCTCTTAACATATCAAAGGCCTTTGATAGGGTATGGCATAAAGGTTAAGTTCACAGATCTCCAGCTATGGCATAGCGGGAAATGTCTTTTCAATTATTAAATCATTTCTCTCTGATAGGTTCATAAGAGTAGTAGTTGATGGGCAAAGTCAGAAGCTCACAGTATTAATGCTGGAAGCCCTCAGGGTTCCATACTGGACCCAACTCTCTTCCTGATTTACATTAATGATCTTCCAAATCACATGCTTACATCATTTGTAGACATTTACGCTGATGACACTACTATCTATGGTCGCACATCTAAGACCGTAAATGGCCAAGTTATCACTGATTCTCTCTCCTCTGATCTTGAGCACGTGGTAAAAGGGGGAAGGAGTGGCTGGTTACTTTTAATACATCTAAAACCAAACTTCTATCTTTACATCATCAACGTTCTGATCCCCATCTGGCATCAATTGAAATGAATGGCTCTCGTCTTGAGGAGGCCTCATGTTTTGACAAGCTTCTGGGCTTGACCTTTACTCCTGATCTGAAATGGAACACGTACATTAAATCTGTTGTCAAGGTCACTGTAAAAATGGTGGGATCCTTCTATCGACCCAGTAGATATCTCACTGCTGATGCAATTCTCTATCTATATAAGAGCCAGGTACGTCCAAGGATGGAGTACTGTTGCCACATCTGGCCAGGAGCTGCATGAAAGGACTTATCCTTGATAGAGTTATAAATAGACTTCTTAGCCTTGTGGGGGATGTCCTTTTCTCTTCCCTGCAACCTCTTTCTCACAGAAGAGATGTTGCGAGTTTGTCTCTGCTTTATCGTTATTTTCATGGCAAGTGCTCGACTGAGCTTCAATCTATGGTCCCCCATCGCCAAACTTTCACAAAAAACACTCGTCTATCTGAAAACACTATCAATAATCCTCCCCCCACTCTTTATCTGTGCCTAAACCTAAATGTAGATTCTATGAAAAAAGCTTCTTTGTGTAACTGTCTTCCATTCCCCTGCTTTCCAGCTGATTGTCTTTAAGTCCAACGTAAACAAGTTCTTGATGAGCTGTTCCACTTAAGTTAACAAATTTACCAAATTTCTATTGCTAACAATTACTATATTGTTCAATTTGCTACTGTACACGCTTAACCCTTATCCTCGAGTGGTCTCTGAGCCTTGATGATGCCTATGTAAAAAAAACAAACAAAAAAACAAAACAAAAAAACTGGACATGTAGAAAATGCTATAGATGTAAAACACAAAGGAGTATCACATGGAATCATGAAAACTCAAG
The DNA here is from genome assembly GCF_053919585.1 of Euprymna scolopes. Classification (NCBI taxonomy): domain Eukaryota; kingdom Metazoa; phylum Mollusca; class Cephalopoda; order Sepiida; family Sepiolidae; genus Euprymna; species Euprymna scolopes. Next base: position 85,208,363 of record NC_136511.1, on the reverse strand, counting down.
CTGTATATTTGCAAGTTAACCTCATACCTTCTTCCCAATGTTTTTGTTTGTGCTACCAAAAACTGACGCCACACGAAATAAGTGATGAGGGTCAAGGAGGATGGAAAGACCGAGGAGTGAAAACACTAACCACATCTCCGCTGGGTGAGTGCAAAGAGGACTGGGAACTTGGGGAGGTTTTTTGTCAGCAAGTTCCAGTGAAGACCAATGATCGCCGCCAACGAGAAATCAATGGTAAGCAGATGTTACGATAACGCAAGTCCAGAGAATACCAGAAGTTGTTCTCAAAGAGAAATCTTTGATAATCGCCTGTGTGACTATTCCTTGTGAGGAAATAATAATCTATTATTATATAATAAAATGATTGTAGAAATTCCCTCCTGGACCAAAATAGCATAGGTTTTCAACAACAGATGTCACCTACAAATTCAATACATCTAACCTGATAGCCACTATCTTATGTAGCCTACGACCACGATTTCTTCCCCATTCTCTCGTGATAATAAAATGCTACATTACATCCGATGAGCACCACCATCACAATCGCCACATCTACAGAGGAAGGAGTTCCTATTTCTGTCTCTCATTAGTGCTCTCACTGCTACAAGTTGACACCGGGACAAATTCTACATTTTCCTATGCTGTTGTACTTGCGCCGCCTATAACTGGTGATTACATCCACAAAATTTAACTGGTTGTTACATAGACATACCATATAATCTTTCCATGATGAAGTCTTCCCAGCATAGTTACGATCAATCCGATTGACTGAGCTCTTAATATTCTCATATTTTAGATTACAATTATCCAACTTCATAAACGAACGGTTACTAAAAATGTTACATGGCGTCATTGCCAAACATATTTTTGGGCCGGTCATTGTTTCAGATACAGAAAACACAACTTCTCTTGCATAAACTGCCAAGTACATGTAATTAGACATAAATGTACTACTACTTCTACTGCAGTACATAACAATATGTTCCTTTATTATTACATTTCTGCATCATATCATTCATCCCGCCGATTTCTCGGTCGTATACACAAACCACCCTAATATCTCAGTACTGGCACTTGTCCCGCACACTTAGTTACTCAGTATTACTACTTATTTACGGCAAAAGTTAAATGCGCTTCTCACTTTCAGCACACTCGAATTCAAGTTTATGCCCTTCACCCTTTGAAAACTTTAGTTATTTTTGGATGTAGTCATTTTAAAAAAAAAAACATTTCTCTACTTTTGTTTTTTGACTTATCAGTCGATATATATATATATATATATATATATAATATATATATATAATATATATATATATATATATATATATATATATATATATATATATATTCAAATTAAATTGTACAAGTGATTTTTTTTTTAAATTTGCATTTTGTATCTCAATAACATCGTAAGTAGAATCTGTTAAATCCATCCAAAAATATCCAAGTTTTTTTTATTTTTATTTCTTTTTACATTAGGGTTTTTTTCTAAATGTAACAGTGTTTCTTTTTTTGCACGTGTGTGCGTGTGTGTGTGTGTATATGTGTGTGTGTGTGCGCGTGTGCGCGTGTGCGTGCATACATGTGTATGTTTGCGTGTGTAATTATTTTTCTTTCATGTTTATAAAACTCGAGAGTATATTTTGAAGGTTTTGCCAAAATGAAACCCGATTTCGTATAATTTAAATAGTTACATATTGCCAAAAATCAATAATAATAATAATAATAATAATAATAATAATAATAATAATAATAATAATAATAATAATAGTTAATTGCAGAGGACAGACATAGACAAAAGTTCCGTTTTAGATGAAGATGAAATATAATTCTCCCACTGATCGCACACTGGACTGAGAAAAAAAACTGTTTTTGAGGGAAGGAGGCTAATTTTTACATTAGGTCCACCTGTTACAAGAACGGGACCCCTTTTCCTATAACTAAGAAAAACATTAAATAAGTAAAAATGAGATAGAATAGAGAATTGAACTGGGTAAGCTAGGATCGGAATTAGGTTCAGCAAAGAGATTCAGAAGGAATTTGATTGTTTAGAGACGTTATTGTAAAAAGGAATTTTGATTGTTGAATTCTTTTTTATGAAAACTGAATTAAAATAAGGTCATCTAGAAGCGAACAATAGAAAATGAAAAACATATTGAAAAATAGGTTAGGCCGAAAATAGGTTAGAGAATTCTCGTCTGCAGACACGGGTGAACAGTGCATGTTTTAGCCATGTGAGTTCAGGTCACGGGATCGAACGAGCACGTTTTTGGCCATGCGATAACGTCATGACTGAGAAATGAATTCTCAATATAGTTGCTAGTTTGAGAGAGAAACAGGCAGAACGGAGTCAGGGACAGACAGAGTCAGGATTGGACAGATGGGAGACCGAGCTGACATTGGTCAGAAGGAGTCCCCCTTTGGAAGCGAAGGGTTAGAAGTTGTAATCATGGAGTAACTTTTGAATTCCTGGATGTGAAATCATTGCAACCGACCGAAGTAATAAAAGAAACATCATATTTTGTAATTGTCGTCTTCGTTGTTGTCTTTCTTCCAAATTGAATGTAAAGTGAAATCGTATTTATATGAACTTGTGTCCACTCATCGTAATAATGAACTTTGTGTATAACTAATCTAAGAATGTGTCTCCTCTTTTGTGTTATAAGAACTGTGTATTACCTGGTCCCCTCCTCTCTCTAATATATGTGATAAGAACTGATAACCCTTCTCCTCTCTAAAATATATGTTATAGAAACATTCACAGAACTGTACAAATGTATCTCTCTTCTATCTCTCCCATCATCAAATTGTATATGTACCCATTGTCTCTAAATATGACCCTGTCCCCTATGCAACACACCTCCAAAATTTTCTTTTTAAAAGTTTTCTCCTATACTGATTAACACAATCCCACTGTAAATTTGAAGAGATAGGCACTTTTAGAGATCACTGGTTGCCAAGTTTGTACGCACGTGAGATAAACAATTCTACTTCTCTCCTATTGAAACTGCACTCCACATTTTTTTTTTCGCATTTGCGGATAGGGATGCTGACAAAGATTATCACTGTTAAATTCTGGAGAATTATTACCCCCTCCTCAAAGAAAAGGCGGTTGTCTACTCCGACAGACGTTCTTCACATGGGGATGTTTAGGGTGTCTATTCCAAAAGTCGTTCTTAACATGAAATTACTCAAAGAAGTGAAGTGAAAAAAGTTGTAAATCGTTTTTTTACAAGTTAAAAAAGACGACATAAAACTGAAATTTAATTTAATACTATTGGTGGAAGAGTTGAAAAGAAGAGAAAGAATTGAACAACAAACGGAAACAGCTAGGTCTGCTATCATTAAATCTAAACAGTTCATATAAAGTGAGAATCTAAAACTTCTGTTTTTACTTTTCATTATTATTCTAATGGACCATTTTTCGTACTGATTTACGCATTCTCTTAATTGCTTTTCTTAGATTCAGTACTTGCAGTACTTGCAGTGAAAATAAGATTATTACATTTCAGCCATGGCCACCAGTGTCCGCAATTGTTCAGGGTCGGCAGTGGCCACCAACAACAACTGTAGTTTACTTTTTTGTGAGGGGGCAGGCTTCCACCGGGCAACGCCGGTTACCGGACCCTGCTAATAATAATAATAATAATAAAAAATAATAATAATAATAATAATAATAGTTAACCACTTTATCAATTTTAACAAATAAGATCATTCAATGCTAATGATGAAATACAAAAATGAAATGAAAAATATATGAAGTAATTGTGTGCCATAAAAATACATCTAATCCATTTCGAAATGATTTATTCCCAAAATGCACCATCGACTTAAAGGTCGAATTCATTTTATTTATTCAAAGGATATGTAACTGGTAATTATTTTTACTGTTAGAAATACAAGAAAGACAACCGTGGAATATCCAGGCTTCTAAAAACATATTGTGTTACTAAATCTGAGTTAACCATGATTTGTTTTTCATTTTTTTTAATCCCACAAAATACGTATTAAAATATTTATTGGTTTTGCCACTCATCTCTATTTAAAAAGTCTATTTTAATTGTCCGAATTAGCTTTAATTTACAATTAACTCACCAAGTGACTCATCTCTTACTAAGTTTCTGCTTCTCACGCTCTTCCTTTCTCATTACCACCCGCTATTATTTCATACAGTTTTTATCAGTAGCTATTTTTTCTTTTCTTCTACTCTTTTCTCTTTACCTTTCTCTATATATTAACGGCCGAAGTTAATAAAGGAATAAATAATAAGATCAGAATAGTTCACTATAAGGAAATAGTACCACAAGAAGTAAAACTACTTAACACTTAACCCATAGCAGAGAAATAGATAGATAGATAGATAGATAGATAGATAGAGAGAGAGAGAGAGAGAGAGAGAGAGAGAGAGAGAGAGAGAGAGAGAGAGAGAGAGAGAATGGAGGAGGGAAGGGGGAGGGAGGATAATTTGGTATTTTGTCTTTTTATCTCTACTATTATATAAAAATCACTTTGTGTGTGTATGAGTTCCTTCCTATGAAGGTTTCGAAACAGCTGAGCCTATCTTTTGCAAACTTCAAACAAAGCTAATTTATATGTCTGGCCGTGTTCTTAGATATGTTTTGTACAGAAATTCACCGGATAAGCATCGCAAATCGAAAATAAATCCTATCTTAAAAATAATTTTTCTCTCTTATAGATAAAAAAAGAATAATTTTTACAGGGGAATATTTTAGGTTACACTGGGCAAGAAAGATAATAAAATCTTAGTAAATAATTTTTTTCTTAAAAAAAAAGCAACAGATTTATTACCATCTGAAGATATAGGTTAGTGGTAGAGCATTCGATTACAAATCGGATAATTCCTTGTTCAAGCATGGGTGCACCTCACCATTTTATTTTAATTTATGATAAAAGAATATTTAAAATCGCCACAAATCATTTCTTCGTTTGCATATTTTAAAACTAAACATTAATCGAAAGTGATTTTTCCAGGGATATTCAAGCTCACATATCAGCTGACGTGATATTGTAAATAAACACAGACGGAATTTGATGAACGATATTATCATTATTATTTTTATTGTTTTATTTTTTGCAAATTAATCCACCGGGAAAATTATTCCTCGTAATAATAATCAATAGAGAATTCATTCTATAATAATTCATATGCAATCTACATAAATTAAAATATCATATTTAAGTGTATTGTACAACCGGGCAACGCCGGGCTGTCAGCTAGTATTTTATATTTAACTGGCTTTGTAAACTCAATTTTCCTCATTCTCTAGGATGGACCACGAATTCATTGGCTGTATTCCCGTGTAGATGGTTACTCTCACCCTCCGAAAACGCCCCCACCTCCTTTAGGGCGTGGGTAGAGATCAGTGATGCTTTAGGACGGGATTATGGTGGAGAACCATTTTTCCACTTCGGCCCTTACTTCGGCTGTGGCAGAGGTGGTGGTGGTTGGCGAGGGCTAATCCAATTAATCGACTCGTGATGTTATGTCTTAGTATCCATAAGTCCAAAACTAAACCCTATTTCTCCTTTTTACTTTCTTTCCAAATAGATACGAGAAGACGGCAGCTGAGGTTGTTGAGAACAAAGTAGATTACTAATGCCAAGCAGTAACGTTTTCATGGTAATGCTTTCAAAGAGTAACATTTAGGAGAGTAATATTTTCTAAGGTTAATGTTCCCATATTAGAAGAGTAAGTTTTCGAAGATTAAAGTTCCCACTCTCGCTGTGAAATTCCCTTCTACGTGCAATGTTTCTAAGAGCAACATATTCCGAGAACAATCTATTGTACGAATATAAATTAATATCCTACATATAGACATATATACTTGACAACTATATTCGGCATTAAAGAACCAATAGATGATTGTATATGCCGTAAACCAAACCAAACCAAACCAAACCAACCTGATTCAAACAACCGAGTCCTGGCGAAATGGGTGATCCAACTAGTTACAATGCTACTAGTATGATATTTGCAATCTAAATGCCACAAATATGTTAAAGAAAATAAAAATAAGCTCGCTGATATTAAGCGAGCACCTGTTGTTTCTCACGCGGAAAAAAATGACATTTGATCGACATAGAATTACACCCTCAATCATCGAGACTGAACACGTACACATGCGTCCCAAGAGTTTATTAACCTGCAATTTAAATTTGACAGCTGTCATTAAATTATATGTTGAACTAGCAAGACTACTCAGCATTACCTGCTTATAATATATTATAAAAAATATATTACTCGTAGTTAATAACAATAATAACAATAATAATAATAATAATAATAATAATAATAATAATAATAATAATAATAATAATAATTATTATTATTATTATTATTATTATTATTATTATTGGGATCGGCGAAGAAAGACTTTGACAAACGGATACAAAAGTTGGATTTGGGAATAACAGCAGAAATGTTACAAAAACCTTGTTTACTTGGAACAGCCAGAATCATTCAGAAAGAGTTGGACATAAAATAGCAAATAGGGTAGTTGCAATACCTAAGACCAATGGGTGAGGTCCGCTATTGCAGCTCAACTCCCGAGATAAAATATCAATCTTGTGAACAGAAACAATAACAATAACAGTAATAATAATAATAATAATAATAATAATAATAATAATAATAATAACGACAACAACAACAATAATAATAATAATAACAATAATAATAATAATAATAATAATAATAACAACAACAACAACAACAATAATAATAATAATAATAACAATAATAATAATAATAATAATAATAACAATAAATCTAATTATCAAGATCATGCAAATTCGTTAATGACTAGTAAATTGTGACAATTCCTTGTTGATGTACATTGCTTTCCAAAGGAAGAGTTAATGCCCAGGGAAACAATATTATGACAACGGAACATGTATAACACTACTCTCTAAAACGAATGGGGGAATTTCTAGGAGGATTATATCACAATAACAAAACAGATACTACACTATCCCTACGGAATTAAGCATTGAAAAATATATTATTCTGAAATAGTATAGTAAACTGAGTTGAACATTACAAGATAGTTTTATTATTATTATTATTATTATTATTATTATTATTATTATTATTATCATTATTATTATTATTATTATTATTATTATTATTATTATAGGTCATCACTTATTAAGGTGAAGGATGCCTCGAGAATAACAGTTAATGAAAGTGAATGATGATCAAAATGAGGAACACCATGAGAGTACTAACGCTAATTAATTGTATGAATTGCACTTGATTACTTATAGAGCAGTATAGGACAATACTTTGTTGACATTGCGCCTCAAGGCACCCAAGTTGTAATCAATAGGAAAGCAGCCTCGCGGTAATATGCTCCACATAAGACAAACCCTTGTAAAATGTTCTGTTTATGGAAGTTCCGTTTGATGTGAGGCAGATGAAGACAAAATGATTTTTTTCCGTTGTGGTAGCAATATGAGTTCTTGCTACCAATATCTTACAAAGAGAAAATAAAGATTAGGGCTCAGTCGAGCACGTTCCCTGAAAGTAACGGTAGAGTAGAGAGTGGCAAGCAAGCTTTCCTCCAATGCACAACATGGTCAAAGTCATAAGAGATCAAGCACCATATTGATCATTAGTGCTCTTCGATATGTTGACATAGACAGTTGTGTCGTTTGCGTAGATGTCAACAAGTGATCTCAGAATATGTTCATTAATTGAAATAATAATATTGTTCGGCTTCAGCCAGCCAGATACCAAATCTCCATTGGTAAGTTCAGATATTTTTAGGAGAATGATGTCCTTCTCCGGTTACCATTGCTTCCTGGTCGATTCTGATCTGGCTGGTAGTATCTGTCAGGTTTTCATTTCTAAGCTATTACACGAAACTGCTTTTGCTGATCTGAAACATTTGTGAGGGCGCGTCGGCACGATCATATTGATACATCGGTTCTCATTAGATCGCCGAAAGTAAGCAACGTTGAGTCTGTCTTGTGCCCGAGAGGTGATGATTCGGGAATACCAGGCGCTCTGTCATTTCCCCTAACCAACACATACATATGATTAATGGTCGCACGCGAATTCCCTAGAAACTTCCTTTTACCAAGGAATTCGACTCAGCCTGCCTAGGGTCAATATCACATCAGCTGTGCCGAGGAAGACTATGCAGGTATTTCCTGGAGTAGAGTTATATATGGGTCCCCACTGATATTAAGGAAACATCAGGTAATCCTAAAGACTTTTAATTTACTGTAATCATTTCAATAGATATCACTGAGTCACAATCTAACAGAGAGATTTTGGGAAATAATGTGATTCAATAATTAACATAACTCTCAGGCACCGTACCATCTAGATCATAAGTAGTACACGCAACAACCCTGAGAGATATATACATATACGTTCATAATAAATAATTAGTTAAAACAAACATCAAGAATGCATATTTTAAGATATTGTGAACTTGAAATACAAAAACATTTACCAAATATTACTCGAAAGTACTGTCATGCCGTGAAGCAAAACAAAGAGATAAATCGAATTAAATAAAATTAAGGTTATACAAGTATTGGCTTTGATTGTAGAAAGAAGTTTACAGAATTGAAAGAGGCTGGTTGCTGTTGGTCGTATACCTGGGTATAATGTTGGTCATATACCTGAGTATAATGTTGGCCGTAAAATGTTGGCCATATACCTGGGTATAATGTTGGTTATATAACTTCATATAATGTTGGCTGTATCCATGGGTATAATGTTGGCCGTATACCTGGGTATAATGTTGGTCATATACCTGGATATAATGTTGGCCGTATACCTGGGTATAATGTTGGTCATATACCTGGGTATAATGTTGGTCATATACCTGCGTATAATGTTGGCCGTAAAATGTTGGCCATATACCTGGGTATAATGTTGGTCATATAACTGCGTATAGTGTTGGCTGTATACCTGGGTATAATGTTAGCCGTATACCTGCGTATAATGTTGGCTGTATACCTGCGTATAATGTTGGTTATGTACCTGGTATAATGTTGGCCGTATACCTGCGTATAATGTTCAGCATATACCTGCATATAATGTTGGTTATATACCTGGGTATAATGTTGGTCATATACCTGCGTATAATGTTGGCCATATAGTGGGTATAATGTTGGTCATATAGTGGGTATAATGTTGGTTATCTACCTGGATATAATGTTGACCGTATACCTGGGTATAATGTTGGCCGTATACCTGGGTATAATGTTGGTCATATACCTGGGTATAATGTTGGTCATATACGTGGGTATCATGTTGGTCATATACGTGGGTATAATGTTGGTCATATACGTGGGTATAATGTTGGCCGTATACCTTGGTATAATGTTGGTTGTATACGTGGGTATAATGTTGGCCGTATACCTGGGTATAATCATTTATACTATCAGCCGTCATTCTACATGGTGTTCGCAACTGCTGTAACGAATGTAGGCACACAAATCGGTTTGTTGTATTCAGCTCGAATATGCGTTCTCATTAGTGTCAGTCAGGTTAAATATTTCATTTAAAATATTTGTCCACCAGCAATATTATTCAACATTTAACATTTGCTTGTTTTTACGAAATGTCTTGTTATGCTAAAAATCTAAAGTTCGAAGTTTATTATTTTAATGAGATGCATCAAAACAGGAATTAAGAAATAATTTGATGTTAGCATATCACAATTAAAAGGTCAGATTAAACTTTGTGGTTGCGGTAGGATACATTTATTATAGGATGGAACGATAAAATGGTCACCCTAGAATAGACGACATGATTCCATTTCCGTTTAATGAAAATCGATTTTCTTTTTTTTGTAGCAGATCATCTACTAGTTGGCCAGTTGTTTACAAATCCCAAGAACGATTGGAGCCTTTTATCATGTCTGTAAGCGACACAATGTTCAACGAGCGAGATCGGAGACGCGCCGCTGTACAATTCATTCTCTTTAGCGATCCAAGTTATGACAACAAGATCATTGCTAGGATCCTCAGAATGCATCGCTGGATCGCCACGAATAACAGGGACATGTCTAGAGAGAGGAAAACTAAGTTTCCGGCCACAGTTATGGTCTTTAGTGTGGTTTCAAGTAAAGACCACATAATAACACCTCACATCTTCAAAGTCGGCTTGAAAGTCAACACCAAAGTGTACCTGGATATGCTGAAGAGTGTAGTGATCCCCTTGTGCAATCAGATGGCCGTTGGCAAACCCTGGACGCAGCAGCACAACTCGCCACCGTCCTACAAGTCCAAAGAGGCTCAAGCTTGGTTTCAGAAATAGTGGTACTACTTTGTGCCCTTCTCTTCCAACCTGAACCCGCTGCACTACTTCGTTTGGTCATACGTCGAGAATATCACCAACATGACCTTACACAACACTAAAACCAACCTAATCACCGCCATCCGCCAAGTATTTGCCGAGCTCTCGCCAGCGCTTGTGGAAAAAGCATGCTCTCAGTTCCGGACCCGTATTGAGGTGGTAATTGAGGCTGAAGGCGGCTACATTAAATAGATGTCGGCTCTACTACATTATCAAGTTATCTAAATTGATGATTTTAATAACAGATTTAAAATAAAGTGTTGTTTTCTTTAGCGAGACACTTATATCATTCTACTCTGTACATAAAGGAAAGCCACATTCTCTCTCACCTTCTGTCTCTCTCTCTCTCTCTCTCTCTCACTATATATATATATATATATATATATATATATATATATATATATATATATATATATGACCAAAATGACTTTCCCCCAAAACAATAATATTTAGAGGAGGTAGGAGTAGATTTACTTAGTAGAAGAATCTACTGCCACTCTCCTATTAATCAGTGGAACCTTTACTTCATCATATCAACTACTCAGAAAAAGATTGTCATGATTTCATTTACTCATTCTGTGATATTATAATTTGCAAATTACGAATTTACCAAGTACATAAACACCGCTCCATTCATGTTTAATTTTTATTCTTATGGCAAGTATACAAATATTTTCCAGAATCCCGGATTATATTCGCCGAACGCTTAGAAAAAGAAATACTTACAAACTGTAAACATGGCGTCTTACGATATTCAATTCAGTAAAACACCCGGAAACTAATTTAACATATACTATAAGTTCATATTTACATATAATTAGAAATAATTACTACGAATACTGACATATTGCACTTGACGTACCTTTCGAATACAGTAACACGTACTCTGCACAGAACATTTCGTCATCACTACTCAAATGGTATCGACAAAATTCCGCGATTCTAATTTATATTCTGAAAAAAAAAATCTACTCAAATAAATGCAATCTAAATGACGTCGAATACAAAATATGAATGTTTATCACTTTCTTTTAAACAATTATCTTTCTAACACAAAAAAATACTCTTAAATTAAATTTTACCTTCGTTTTCATGATTATATTTTATTAACTTTTTGGAATATATTTCATTCCCTTCCGTTCACTAAAGAGTCCTATATTAAAAAAAAAATCACATTATTATAGTTAATTTTACGTAAAACAGTAATATCTTCTAAAGCTTGACATTTGGATTATTTCCACTGTACTTATTTAAATCTTTCGTGCATGTGCATATTTGAACCAATAGCAAAATGCTCAGGCTGTAATACTGTTGTGTAAATAAAATACGTTTCATTTTCCCTTCAAATTTAACTTTTCTATCAATACTATTTATTGTTTTAATTCTTCGATTGATTTCAGACAAGGTTAAATATTTAACATGTTTTCGGAACAAATGTATGACATAAACAATATCAGTTTTTTAAAATATATGTTTTTACATTTCTATGATCGCCATTTCAGTTGTTTTTAACTAATCTTAATAAAATATTTAAGACATATAAGTAAAATATTTAAGTAATATGAGTAAAATATTTAAATAATACTAATAAAATATTTAAGCAATATTGATAAAATAGTTAAGAAATATTAATAAGATATTAAAGCAATATTGATAAAATATTTAAGTAATATTAATAAGATATTTAAGAAATATTAATAAAATATTTAAGTAATATTGATCAAATATCTTAGTAATATTATAAAATATTTAAGTAATATTAATAAAATATTTAAGTAATATTAATAAAATATTTAAGTAATATTGATAAAATATTTAAATAATACTAATACAATATTTAAGTAATATTGATAAAATATTTAAGTAATAATACTAATAAAATATTTAAGTAATATTGATAAAATATTTAACAAATATTAATAAAATATTTAAGTAATATTGATAAGATATTAAAGTAATATTAATAAAATATTTAAGTAATATTAATAAAATATTTAAGTAATATTAATAAGATATTTAAGTAATATTGATAAGATATTTAAGTAATATTAATAAAATATTTAAGTAATATTGATAAGATATTTAAGTAATATTAATAAAATATTTAAGAAATATTAATAAATATTTAAGTAATATTAATAAAATATTTAAGTAATATTAATAAAATATTTAAGTAATATTAATAAAATATTTAAGTAATATTAATAAAATATTTAATAATAAACATAAATATTTAAGTTATTGATAAAATATTTAAATAATACTAATAAAATATTTAAGAAATATTAATGAAATATTTAAGACATATTAGTAAAATATTTAAGTAATATTAGTAAAATATCTAAATAATACTTATAAAATATTTAAGTAATATTGATAAAATAGTTAAGAAATATTAATAAAATATTTAAGCAATATTGATAAAATATTTAGGTAATATTAATAAGATATTTAAGTAATATTAACAAAATATTTAAGTAATATTGATAAAATATCTAAGTAATACTAATAAAATATTTAAGTAATATTGATAAAATATTTAAATAATACTAATAAAATATTTAAGTAATATTAATAAAATATTTAAATAATACTAATAAAATATTTAAGTAATATTGATAAAATATTTAAATAATACTAATAAAATATTAAAGTAATATTAATAAAATATTTAAGTAATATTAGTAAAATATTTAAGTAATATTAGTAAAATATTTAAATAATACTAATAAAATATTTAAGTAATATTGATAAAATATTTAAGAAATATTAATAAAATATTTAAGTAATATTGATAAGATATTTAAGTAATATTAATAAAATATTTAAGTAATATTAATAAAATATGTAAATAATATTGATAAGATATTTAAGTAATATTAATAAAATATTTAAGTAATATTAATAATATATTTAAGTAATATTAATAAAATATTTAAGTAATATTAATGAAACAAATGTGAATAACATGAGAAAAATAACATAACTGCGATGAATTATTTCTTCTTTTGCATTAAACACAGTACACATTGAGAAATAAAAGTTTCGTTACATGGAAGACAGTTTTGTTTTTCCTTTGTAAATATACATAGTTTAATGGTGGGGAATGCACTGTTTCAAATTTATCATTTCTTAGAAATTTGTTACAAGAGGAGAGACATTGCTCAATTATTACAGTAGCGATCAAAAATACTCGTGTTTGGCTAAGTAAAAGTAACCATAAGCAACTCAAAGGACCCTAAACTAACTTGAAACTGCTCCGGACTAACCACTAAGTTTTAGTTTTACTTTACAAAAGCTGTTTACTTCCGTTTGTATTATACAGAACCAATGGAATAAACAGAAACTAACGCCCCAATAATAAATCCACGTACATTGATCTCCTCCATTCAAAATCTAAAATACTTTACGGAGTTTTTATACTTAAATTATTTTTATATTCCAACGCCGGGGGCAGGACCTGCTAGTATATATATATATATATATATATATATATATATATATATATATATATATATATATATATATATATATATATATATATATATATAAAAACAGAGATGTGTGTGCCACAGACGATTTCTGATTGGTTAATCCAATAATCACATCTCCTAAAAAACTATGGTTCCTACGCTCTTACCTTTACCATAAAATATTATGGCTTTATTTATTGTCCATCTTGGAAGGATTTAATTTTTTCATAACTTGTTATTTACAAATTAAAAAAATACGAAACTTACACAATCTAACAATCCAACCTACGACATCACGTCCGCCATTCTGGACGATTTTTTTAAGCTGTTGACACACATGTTTTAAAAATCTAGCAAAAATTAATTTTCCTGAAATTTTTCAATATTTAAAAATAAATTATGCCGGCTGATAAAATTTTAAAACTTTTGTTTAAAGCTAGAAAGATAAAATTTAAAAATACTTATATATATATATATATATATATATATATATATATATATATATATATATGAAACTAAACTAAAAAAAAAACGCGCGTTCACTCGATAGATTCGAAAAAGTTGTCAAAAAACAAATATATAACAAATAAATGTTATCAAAGGCAAGATAAATTACTTTCTACTAAACTGGATTTATTTTTCATGTTTTTATTCAATGTAACATATTTATTCAGCTCAAAAAACGGGTTTGTATTACTGTACACATAGATTCGAAAAAGTTGATAAGATACGAAACAATATGCATAATATAAACACAGCACGAAAACAAATCGTTGTCATCCATTCCCAGCACACGCGCACACACGTGCACACACACACACACACACACTCTGGCGTTAACAAACACACGCGCACACACACACACACACACACACACACACACACTCTGGCGTTAACAAACGTTATTAGTACTGCTATAATTTCCAGAACACGCGCACACACGCACACACACTCACGTCCACTACCGTCCTTGGCTACGTCACGTTGTTATGGCAACCAAGCCCGCTGACTAACACACGATAAATATATAAAGTAAATTTGATTTTCTTCATTTCTACGCAAATATTACGCAAATATAAATCATATAGAATATCTGTATGAATATAATTACACGTAATAGTTAAATAAAGATGATCATCGTAGAAGAGAACCGAAAAAAAAACTAATAGGGAATTAATTAAAAACGATAAAAAGTATGCACATTAGCTAGATCTTTTGTAGATGAATGCAATTCCACGACTCATAAATAACAAAGTTGTATTTTCTTTTTAAATAAATAGAAAAAAGGGGTGTTGATAAGACTATCAATACACACAAAAAATATAGATTTATTTTGGGTAAAGTTCCCCCGGGTTTTCCTTTCACTTCAGTAAATAATGGTCTTTTGTTATATATATGGCGTACTATTATCCTTATATATATATGATGTTTATGTTTATATATATATATATATATATATATATATATATATATATATATATACATATATATATATATATATTTATATATATATATATATATATATATATATATATATATAAGTCATAGTGTCTGTGTGTGTCTGTGCGTCTGTGTGCATTTCCCTACGCTAAAACTCTGTCAATTTTTAGCCTAGAGATTCGATATTTGATATACAGGGTACTGAGATTTGGGGAAATCGATGTGATAGGTTTTCGACAGAAATTTGGCGATTAAGTGGTCAATATTCAACGATTTGACCTTTGAGAACTCTACCAAACTCCTCCTACAATTGTGGGTCTAAACACGTGATATTTTAGATATAGATTCCTTGGACATGGATCTAACTTATTAACTTTACTTGATCCCTAAACAATAAATGTTAAGAGTTCATAATAGGGGTCAAAGTTTTAAAAAATTGACCGTTTTTTTTTTCTCAGCATACACCTCAAAACACCTGGGCAACGCCGGGCACCGATTGCTAGTATATATATATATATAAAATAAATCGATCAAATAAATCAAATGAATCGATTAACCAAAACAAAAGTGAAATTGAGATGTTTTTCCCCAAGGATAAAATAAACAATTAAGAATCGATATTTTAACTTCGTTTCCGATTCTGTTAAGCGTGATTGCAAGCGAAACCATTAAACAAATATTTTTAGATGCGTCCAAGCAACTCGATGAGAAGGTTTGTCCGTCGATCGGTAACGCTTCAGTTTTAAATAAAATTTACATTTTTAAATTAGCAGATTAAATGAATGGGCCTTATTTTGAATGCGTCTAAATTGGTTGTTAATCTGCTACACTTAAGTTCGAAATTGGATTTTCATTGGTTTGTCTCACTATAGTTTGAAATACGATTTTCATTAACCTGTTACGTTTAAACTTTAAATAGCATTTACAATGATCTACAAAGCTAAAGAGTTTCTATTTTATACCACATTTAAGTTTGCAATCATGTTGAACTTTTTCTGTTACGGATAAGTTTCAAATAGCATTTATTACGTTTTATTGTTTTGTAACACATAAGTTTTAAATAGAATTTTCTTTAGTCTACGACGCTTACGTTTGAAATAATATTTCGTTGCTCTATCATGTTTCAAATAAATATACAAATATATATTATTTAATTGGAATTCATTATTGAGATGAGTATTATTTATTAATTTCATTTATTGCGGACAATTATCCTCATCTTTTCTTAGTTGTTTCACGATGTTTCGGTCAACTATTCCTCTGCCCTTCGTCAGGTGGTAACCGCGACGGAATAGGAACTCCGAATCTCCTAAATGCGTCCACTGCAATTACTGTCTTCCATAGTTATGGCTGTAAGCCTCTGACCGGCTTTGGGTAGGATTGAAACCGCTATCTTTAGACAATTCTCATCTGGAACCGTAGAGATTCAACGTCTCTATCCATTGCGCCACGGGCCCCGAAGGATGATCAAGGTTGAATTGTTTGGTTCTTATAAATCCACGTTTATTTTATCATCCGATCTTCCATAATCGGGTCCATACCGAATGGTATATATATTATTTAATTGGAATTCATTGAGATGAGTATTATTTATTAATTTTTATTTATTGCGAACTATTATTCTCATCTTTTCTTATTTGTTGAATCCTACCCAAACTCGGTCATAGGCTTACTTGGCCAAAACGTGGTGAGACGACAACAACTATGGAAGGCAGTAATTGCAGTGGATGCAATTAGGAGATTCGGAGTTCTGGTCGAACCGTTGTGAAACAAGTAAGAAAAGATGAGGATGTCCGCAATAAATAAAATTAATGAATATAAAAATATTCACCGAGTTTCATGGGCGGTGATGAGAGCCCTAAGTTTGACCTAAATCTGGAGAAAAATATCTATTGGCAGGGTTTGGGATGACTGCCTTCTCTACGGTAACTTAAACTAGATTTATAGAAATTGGTGTAGTCAATAAAATGGCCCAACTTTACAGGTGAGTGATGCAAACAAGCGCAAGTTGAAGGAAAAAAAGAATGAACTACTCCAAAAGACAAAATAACTAAAATGTCGAACACGTTCATTATTCACAATTGTTGCACCGTAATTAGTAGCTAAAGAGTGAAAACATTACTTAATAAGACATATTCTGATACAAGTTATCGAAATTTTCAATGCACCATTCTAATATGAAATTTCCGTAATTTCCATTAACACATTCTAGCAAAAAAATATCCTGTAATTTTGATAGAAGTTCTCGTAATTTTCAGTGCAACATTCTGACAGAAAAACATCCTGTAATTTTCAGTTCTGCATTTTGACAGAAGTTCCTGTAATTTTCAATGTCACATTCTGACAGAATAAAATCCCGTGATTTTAAGTATAACATTTTTATAAAAACGTTCCTGGAATTTTTACGCCAACTTCACATCGAATGGTTTTGTTGCATACAACTGTATTCACGTGTATAACTAAACTGACCGAATATTACGTCACAGCGATGTTAGTATTTTCTTTTATTTCAGATTTTGTTTATACTAGAAATCCATGGGATGAAGATAATAACACTGATTCTGCGCATGTGCTACTGACATTCTTTTATTTATTCTAGGTCAAACCAACCCCGAATTTTTGTGCAACGACTGGATGCTACTGCTCTCGCTGTTGCTCGCTGCAAAATCTGCAATCGTGCAGGCATAACAAATGCCTGCTACCAAAGAGGAATACAATCCTGGGGCACGATCTTCGTGAACCTTCTGCAGAAATTCGATTCGCTCGTCTTCTTTCTCATCTCCTTTATATAAAAACAAAAACAAAAACAAAAACAAAAACAAAACAACAGCAATATCAATAGCAGCAACATAAAAAAAACAAAAAAAACAAAAACAAAAACAAAAACAAAACAAAAGTAAAGAAACAAGAAAGCATCAAGCATGCTAAACCCGACAAAGTTTGAATAGCATTTTGTAAAAATAAGCTAAATGAAAGACTTTGCAAGTCTGAACATGATAAATAGAATAATAATAAAATAATAAACCAATCGTCACGTCAGTAGAGTTCACTTAAAAATAACAAAATACTCGACCTGATTTCTGATTTTATTATAATATAGCGATGTATAGAAAAAAGACAAGAAAAAAAAAAAATAATGATTTTCTTAGATGCGTCAAAAATCTATCTAAAAGACTTTGTCCGTCAGTATGCGGGTCAGCCTTAAGTCTTAAATTATATTTTCATATGCACACACGCTTCTTTGTAAGAGATTATGTATCTCTGTTGATCGGTCTGTCATGCTGGAGTTTGAAATATTATTTTTGTAACTAAATACGCCAATTAAATATTTATTCTTGTTTTTAATGTAGCGATTGAATAGTGCATGTTGTTGTTTTTTAATGAGTTGCCCGCGGAGGCATAAATAAATATTTTTTTTTTCTGAATTAATTGATTTATTTCACTTATAATGTCACGTGATGTTGCTCAGCCAATCAGCAAAGAGTGTTTTTTTCTTTTCCCTTCATTCCAATGAGTCGACAATGAGCGTCGAATTGGCAACCATACTGTCGTCATAATTGCCCGCCAGTTTTACAAACTGATTCTCAAATTCGATGTCGCTGATAAATTTGTCTTCTGAAAAAAAAAAAAAGAAAAAAAAAGAGAAATAGAAATAAAATCTGATTCAATCCATTTCATAATCGCAACTATTATATAAAAGGTACTTTGTGTGTGTGTGTGTGTGTGTGTGTGTGTGTGTGTGCGTGTGTGTGTGCGTGTGTGTGTATTCGTTCCATATGAACTCGAAAACGGCTGGGCCGATTTTTGTAAAATTTCATACTATTAGGTGATAGCCGGGCAACGCCGGTAGGAAGCATGTAATTGCTTGTTATCTATCTATCTATCTATCTATCTATCTATCTATCTGTCTGTCTGTCTGTCTGTCTGTCTGTCTGTCTAATTATCTATCAATCTAGCGGGATAAACAACAGAGATTGAATCGTGGGAAACAATAATTGGGTGAGCATGAAGGTGCAGGAAGCGTCAGAGAGTCAGGTTGTGACATGTATCAAACTAAGTGGCCGGTTAGTTGCACCGGAACTATGCGATCAGAGGCCTGACGTGACGTGTCAGGTGTTCCGGTTTGAGTAAATTTAGTTGAGTTGGATCTGAGAAGCCGAGGAAGCAAAATGGGTTTAGCAGCTCTCCCCAAATGGATGCAGAGAAACGCGACAAGTCCGAGATCGTCGATTTTACTCCATGATGCGGAAAACGAGATGTCTGGAGTAAAATAAACCAACATATAAAAGCATACATTGTCTTGTGTGTCTTGCATGCGTGCTTGTTATGGCAGAATCCAGCTCCCCAAGACGTTGACGAATCCCCCCAGTCAGCGGCCAAAACACAGAAGCAGCCAGCAGCAGACAGGTATATCGTCATGTGTATACGTATTATGTTTTACACACACACACACACACACACACACACACACACACACACACACACACACACACACACACACACGCACGCACGCGCGCGCGCGCGCGCTCACAGGCACACCCACAACCACTAGCCGAGTCACGGGTCGTTAAGTAAATAGGCATGAAGGGATCTGAGGACAATAGTCCGTTAAATACACCGTTAGATAACACACAGTTAGATAAGGCAATACACAACAATACGAAAGTACTTTATGTGCATGACAGTGTTTTCAGACAGGTTTTGTATTAGAATATCTTCGATAAGTATCAATAATGGAAATCTGATGACAGAACGACAGGCGATTTTGACCTACACAGCCTAACATCACAAGTGCATTTGAGAAGTTTCATTACTACATAAGCCGAAAGGCCTGACATATAAAACCAATAGTAGGATCTTTGATATAGTAGGGGCGCGTTCGAAATTAATATTTCTGTTTAAAGCAGAAGTGCATCATGTTAAACTTAAATTCAAGCCATTATCACCGCACAAGCAGTAAGATCAGGCATATAAAATCAACAGTAGATACTTTGATAAGATAGAGGGGCGTTCGAAATGAATATTTCTATTTAGAGCACAGCTGAACAATGATACTTGACTTTTGCATTTTAAACTTTAACTCAAGCCACTATATAGAAAATAATTTTATAAAATCAACAGTAGGTTCTCTACAGTGCAATGTAGACTACAATGTATTTTGGACTAAGTCACTGTGAGAAGCATGTAAAGCTTCATCCCGGTGCATCGTGATGGGCCCCAAACTAGAGCAGGCAATCAATCGATTTGAGTTATTTCATCGATTTCGATGACAATAAAAATATGGGAGTGTGAAACATTTGTTGATCATAATTCAATCCAGGGCAGCATCGGGTCTCCCTGCTGGTATGGAAATATAAACACACATTAGGCAAGTATTTATTAGAATAATAAATAAATATTACTAAAAAACAGTTATCTGAAATTATCAATAGCAGAAGTGCAGAATAACTGGACAAAGTCTCATTCTAACATTTAAAACAACTTTATTGGGGAGTGTTCGTTAACAAGCATTTCAAAGGGGATGCAAAAGACAAGGTGTTAGTGCATTATTACGTCCGTGGGTTTTGACGAAATCAAAACATTAGAAAGTCCACGTGGTGTAAAATAAATGTCCTGTAAGTATGGTAGAGAAAAGAGTTCGTATATAAACGATGGACTGACCTGTTTCTAAAAAGAAAAGTGTTCATATATGAGAATAGTACTTTGTAAAGTACACACATGTTGAAGTCAGGATCATGTCTATGTACGTATGTGTATGTGTTTATTATATCTGTGCTCCTGCGGTTGCTATGCTAGGTCTATAAAGCTTCTTGTAAAACCCTAGGGCTAGGGGGTCGGTTTCGTTACAAGAGTGAAGATTTAATGTTGAAAGAAGTATTGTCGAATGTGTTAGCTCGCTAGTGGCCTTCGGACCGGAAAAGAGAAAGAGTCTAGTGAGCATTGAATTTTTATCAATTTCGATCACGTACACATCTGAAAGATGGCCTCTGATTGGGCAAGTGAGAAAGGAAGTTGAAATCTTTCTACCAATCAGCACTGAGTTTAGAAATTAAGCACAAACTCAAAATCATAATGTTGTAGCCGTGTTGTTGTCGCATTAAACTGGGTTAATGTTGCATAGAAATATAAATTCAACAATAAATAAAAATAATGAAAAAGTCATACGCCGTATAAGTCAGTCTCAGTTATAACTCGAGAGATATTTTTTAGATTAGAAAGTATCATTTTGTGTGGGCCCATCTATAATTCGAAGTATATTTTTGGTATAAAGCTATATCCAATAACTCTATGCATTACCGAAAGATGTATGCCTTTTCTCTTTGGCATTGTTTATTTGTTGTATTTTGTTTTTAAAGAATTGAATAACATGCATCCCTTTATTAAAATGAGTCAACAACATTGCGCAATGAATGCGTGATGAATTTAAGTGAGATGTCAAAAAAAAGTGTTACCGGCGCCATTTATATTCCGTCGTGATGTTTACATATCATCGGATTGATCATATTTTGTCTTGTAGCTACATATTTGTCGATGCAAACAGAATGATAGTTTGATTAAGGCAATTAAAGACGGACAAGCGAACAGTATATTTGGATGAATCAATCGGATGGTGACGAGTAACGCCATGTCAGATTGTGGATGCTGATAATTATTTGTGTGCGTGTAGCAGCAAATCGTATGCGCCAACCTAAAATGGCGACCAATTTGATCAATATCTCCGTAATTGCATCCACAAACAACGGCATGTTTTCAAGCGTATTTGTAAGGCCGTTTTACATCCACAATATCAACATCTAGATTATATTTCTTTTAGTTTTTCTATCTGTCCGTAACGTTTTCTCGGAAACTACTGTGCTAATCTGACTGAAATGTTGTATGCTCTCTTGTTATTGTCAGGTTCAGCGAATTAAGTGTTATCGTGTCCGGTCGATATATAATTCGGGCTTAATAGGGGTTAATAGGGATTAGTATTTAATGTAAAGTGGAAGCCCCGTTCAGTCTCGAAAAACAATGGATACCCCCTGTAAGGATAGCTGTGCGTGAAATTGTGAGGCAACGGTTGCGCAATTCCAACCACAGCTCTCCTAAATCGGCAGTGCTTGATTCCAGTGGCCAGGAGAACCCAAGGCGACTGGAAACAATGCCGAGATAAGCGGAGAACACATACAAGTGGAATTCCCGCATGGTCACCCATTTTAGTACTGACCAGGCTCCACGTCGATTAACTTCGGTTATATAACGGGAACCGATGTGTGATCGCGATGTATGCAAAAAATGAGCACAAATTTAACCATATTAAACGTTCAAATTGGCATAAAGCAGTCATTCAAGGCAACGGGCTACAAAAGTCTAATATATATATATATATATATATATATATATATATATATATATATATATATATATATATATATATATATATTAGCATTAGGTGCGCGGCGTTGCGCGGGTGTTTGGTGGTGTATGTTGAGCAAAAAAAAAGTGATAGTAGGAAGGTAGGCTCGAACCCTTACCGCAAAGGAAGAAAAGAACGGAAAAAACCCCTGTCATCTTTGCTGTTACGACCAACGAAAACTATAAGTGAGGTAGGTTTTAATTAAGGCTAGAAAATCGAAAGGAGAGTATGGCTTTCGAAAATATTGGCGAAGAAAGCGACCCCTCCCTGTAGAAAAGTGCCCAGTTGAAGGTGAAAATATTAATGTTTTTAGCCAATTTTTTTGATATTTTCGTCTGAAAAATCGAACTTAAAAACAATACTGATCTTGTGAAAATCTGTCGCTTCTGTCGAAAGTTTTAGGCAGACATGCAAACATACATACATACATTTATATATTTTTAACTCAAATTTTCGACTCAAACCGATTAAAAAGCTTGCACTAAAACTTTGACCCCTATTATGACCCCTTTAACATTTATTGTTTGGGTTCAAATCAATTATTAAGTTAAATCCATGTCCAAGGAACCTATATCTAAAATTTCAAGTGTTTAGACCCAAAATTGTCGGAGGAGTTTGGTAGAGTTCTCAAAGATCAAATCGTTGAACTTTAACAGCAAAATTTCTGGCCGAAAACGGATAACAAACATTTTTCCAAATCTCAGTACCCTGTATATGAAATTTCGAGTCTGAAGTTTGGTTTACGTCAGTCGCCACTCACAATATACCGACATTAAAAAAGTATGAATACGGGAATAGTATAGCCGTCAATCAGTCAATCAATTGGTAAAATCGATATAATTTGTATGAAAATATAAAAAACACCTTTCCAGGACAATATGTGTATGCATTTAACATTTTTATTAATTTGTCCTTAGGGTAATCACTGGATAAATTACAGCAAATTCTATGCTATAATGTGTTAGGTTTGGTCAGATTTCACATTCGATCTAATAATGGATCTACCATTGTGGTGCAGTCGGATGAGAAAGGTCCTGCAGTCACTAATACATAACATTCCACTACAGAAAAAGCTGCTATACTTATACATTTTGTAATGTTATCAGAAATAACAGCTCACGAAATTTCGCCCATATTGCTTTTACCCCTATCTGTACTTAACATATCTCCATGTGTTGTCAACATGAAAGATATATATATATATATATATATATATATATATATATATATATGTTCATTTTACCAAATAATTTGTTTGAAATAAAAACCTTTGTGAAATCAACGTGTTTACGAGTCGGCGCATAAATCTTTGGCTTCATACGTTCGTTTTTAAATTCACATTATTATTAATTATCCAGCTGGTAATCATGACGAGTATTGTTAAATATATTTCTGTTTGCAATCCACACTTCTGAAATTAGTCTAATAGTCGCTCCCACTCCATACAAAAAAATAAATAAATAAATAAAAATAAAAAACAAAAAAAAAACATCATCTCGTCTTCTCGAAACTTGGCTGTTCGACAAATTTCTTTGTCTTCACGGACCAACGAATCACTGAAACGATTAAACAACATGCATCGATTACTCCTGTTGCTGACTTTTGTTTTAAATAATTTTTTTACTAAGTCCTGAGTTCGATTGTGACACAAAACACTTTGAATTAAAACAAATTAGCTCTCTCTATATATCTTCTCTCATTTATAAAAATAAATTATAAATATCTGTTATAGAGTGGCACACATCACAGTGTAAAAAAACGTGACGCAATCTGTAAGCTTTACGGCATGATATATAAGACATGACATCAGAATCGATTAGTTTCGGAATTTTATGGATGAAGATTAATAATTTGGCGAAGATAATAATTAGCTCTAAATGTCAGTTTTCTTGTGGTTGAGGGATCGATTATCATTAAAAGTGATACTAATAACACATTTACAAAATACTTTGACCCGGTCATGGATGACGGAGAAAATAGAAGATATTCATATTATTTGTATTCTACAAACTACTGTTTTTTTATCTTGAGTGTGATTTTCACAACGTTTCGGTCGATGTAACCTCCAACCTTTTTCAGGTATATCCTGTGAAACTCAGGAATGTTTCTGTCGAACTAAGGAATTTGGACGGAATTTCGAACAGAACACTTTATTTACTTCACGGAGTTAGCATGCTCTCGTTTTGTCAGCCATGACTGGATAGGGATGCAATTGTATTTTTCGAACGCCCACACTGAGAATTGAACATAAAATCGCGATAATTTTGGAATGTGCCGTTTGTGTTCTTGAATTCCGACGCAGACTGTATTGCGCACGTGATAATTCATTGTATAAAATGAAGGCACAAACAACCTATTTGCAAGTAGCTAAGCACAGCAACAAATTTAACATGAGTACTACACTCTTGAGATGACGAGTGCTGTAAAAAAGACGAAGAATGAAAGGGAAAAAGAGAATCTTGGACGAATATGGCTTTGTACGAGTTGACTAATACAAACACACATATAATAAGTGATAAAAATATTTATGGCAATTAAGCTACATTTTCCGTATTTATGTGGATTCATCGTAACACACACACACACACACACACACACACACACACACATATATATATATATATATATATATATATATATATATATATATATAGCTTAATGTAAAAGGAAAAGAGAAAGTTCAATTCCACAAAAGGAGACTTATCCGGATAATGCCAAGCTCAACAATTATTATTGGAGCTTATACAATAGGACAACAAATGAAGACAAAACTATATATTGGTAGATATAGAATGGATCATTTATTGAATAATGGAATACAGGAAAAATTTAGAGGATAGAAGGGACTCTTTATGTCAGGGCATTTCGAAGCCTAATGCTTCTCATCAGCAGAGTAGAGAAGGTGCTAGGTAGCATGGGGAAGATGCAGCGTCTAGCGTAATGTTAATTAGGGACGAAAAAGATTAAGAGGAATTATAGAATGTTGGGGAAGCTTTATTAAATTCTAAATAAATAAGGAGAAGCTTGTTTTATATAGTATGATATATAAGTTTGTATATGGTCTTTAACATAGTATTGAGATTAAGGGGTATATGTATTATGGTTAAATAGAGGGTGTATTGTTGCTGCGTGGTAATTTATTTTAACGGTTTGTGGGATGTCTATTTTCTATAGAGTGGGTAATTTTGATTGGTGCCACCTAAACGGCAAATGGCGGCTATAAAATATAAGACCACCCTAACGAAATATTTGGAGAAATATGGAACTTTAACGGATAGCTATAAACTATGCTTCTTGTATCTCTTGGAGATTAGAACTACTACGTATATGTTTTGGTATGATTTATGTTTATTTTTATTTAATGCTATGAATATCCTGATTCTGTTTTTGCTTTATTACCATTCTCTTTGTTGCCTGTGAATTTTTTCTCGTTATAAAATAGATTAGTCATTAATTTAGAAATACTTACAATAACAACGTTTTTTAATCACTGCGAATAATTAGATGGCATTATATGTATAAATTTATACAGCCAATGTATTATTATATATGTGTGGTTTGCACTATAGTTCAAAAGTATTATCATTTAAATTTAATATAATATCCAAAAATAATATATTATTTTATTTATGCCTATTGTTAGCTTAAGAGATGATTTCTTATAAAAGTTTGTTTTTTCGAAATTTCTATTACTAGAATTTACGACGAATAATTCATCATCCCTATGTAAACCTTTCAATCTATCTGACATATCTTTATGGATCTCTTCCAGAATGTAAAGTTCGACTAGATCAGTGACATAGCAGAGCCTAGAGAACTTATAATAGTGTCAAAATTAAACTTTGTATTTTCTTTAGTCCAAATATATTGTCATATTTGATTATTATTTGTCTATTTACTTATACTATAAATTATATTAATTTCTCACTTTGTTTGCTTGTTTTTTTTAGCCACATGTAAAGTCTTATTAAGTAGTGATAGGGAAATTGAACGTCATTAAGAGTCAAATTTTTTTAATTCATATTTTGCGATAATTCACTAAACCATTTAAGTACCTTTTCAAAGGATAACCATAAATTATGATATTTTTAATTCAATATTGGGTAAAATTCTATATTAACTAATTTTACTAATGACATCAGTGTTGGAGACATAAGGGTAAAGTAATCTTATAGTGGTGTTATTATTAATATCCACTTTGTGATTCTTAAGAGTAGACCTAGGCATTTGTCTACTTCAGTGTTTCCATCAATATAATTTAATTAATTAATATTGAGAGTTTATGTCTTAAATATAATTCTTGTTTTATATCCTGTAGTCTTTGCCATTACTTTAAGCAAACTTTAAAAATATTAATCCATCTATGTTATCAAACATTAAAAAGATATTAACATTTTTAATTAAATGCATAGTAAAATAGTGATTATAAACATGCTAATCAAACATATAAAATAGAGTTAACTCTTAATGTATAGATTATTGTCCTTGAGTTTTTGTTTTTGTTTGGAATTTAATTAGATGATTACTTAATAATCCTCCCTGTATTTTAAAATTTATATATTTTTCTTCATCCTTGATATCTTTTAATATTTCATCTATTTAATTTACTTGAATAACTTGCACAGTGGAGTTTATAATTTTGACTTGACAATTTTTACGTATCTCTTCAAGCTAAATGTGAATTATATTTTAATCTATTGCCCCTTTATTTGTTTTCCTTATAATTAAAAATTAAATAACCTTGTATCGTTCTCTTCTTTTTACTTATTCATATTTTGTATTACTCATTTATTTATTCATTTATTTACCCAATTAAAATGTTGTAAATTCCCTTTATTAAGTTTCGACTATTTGGTTAGAAAACTTAAGTAATTCATACGTATTTTCCCAAACTCTGTTCCCATGAAAATTACAACTAGAAAACTTGCATTCCTCATTGTGTTATTTATATGCTCAGTACACGGATCACGTTGACCTGATCCGAACAACTTGATGACGTCAAGTTGGTTCACGAGTGTCAAAGGTGAAAAACTCCATGACATCGTTTCAACCATAACCCTAACCCGACGGACGAGTGCAGCTGCAAGTCAAAAGTTCACGGGTCGGCTGGTGCAGCCTATCGCGGGTTGGAATGTCAATTGGATTGAGGGCCATCCCATATTCCGCAACCCCAACATATAAAGAAGAGATACACGTGGGTTTTTAGTCAGAACTAGAGTCAGAGTTAGAGAGCGAGAGACAGGGTCTGAGATTCAAGGGCGTCATGCAGTCAAGATGAGGAAACGGAAAAGAAGAAAGAGATGAATCGATTCAGCGATGCAGAATCCCTCACAAAAATGAGGCAGATCCTGAATAAAGACTGTCTATAAATAATAATAAACAAGCGTGTTTTAGAAGCTTGAGTGATTTGATTTCCAGATTGAAGAGTAACCGTCACAAGAAGCACTGACCGAAGAAAGGAGAAAAAGTACGTACATTAAGATCTCTATAGACTGTATGTATGTGGCACATACACCCATGACTGTATACACACACGTATGCTCATTAAGACAGACGATCTACGGCCATATCATAGTTATATATGCACCATACAAATTATGTAGAGCCAGTATGCAACGATTGGAACTGTATTTTGTATATCCTATTTCAATGTAAGTGCTATTGTTTTTTTTTATTATTGTTTCTATGTTTTCTGGATATGGTATTTGAACTTCTGATGAAAAATTCTATCTATCTATCTATCTATCTATCTATCTATCTATCTATCTATCTATCTATCTATCTATCTATCTGTGCGTGTGTTATAAATGTATGTACGAAACGGATCGTAAAGTTACATGTTTTTGAAAAATACATTAAAAGATGGTCATTGGAATTTAGGATAATATTAATTTATTTATATTTGATTGTTTGTCATCGAGCTTTTAATTTGAATTTTAACTCTATATATATCTATGTAGTAACCTTGTAAATCCAGGAATGATTACTAAAATGCAGCTAAAACGAGCCGTCCCGAACCATTTGTTGTGATCTGCATCGATCAGGTATTGGCCGGAAATTACTATCTCTCACCTCCTTATGTATGTATGTATGTATGTATGTATGTATGTATGCATATGTCAGGTCATGTCATATGCTACTGGTACCATGTAACCCAGTACTACCTGCCTCATGGTCGGGTCACCGGCGACTAAACTGGTTCCCCCACCAGACTTGTTTGGTGAGGAGGACGGATAGTCTCCCTGAAGGATTAAAAACAAGACCTTCCAAAGGGCGAATGAACTCTTTTTCTGGGTCAACGGCCAACTAGCACCGTGTATATTTGTGTGTGTGTGTGTGTGTATATGTGTATTGGGGTAGAGAGGACTCCCGTAAGCCGTGGTGAAGGCAACCTTTCTAGGAGAAGCAAATCTCTGATTTAAAAAACCATAAAGCGGAAGACCAGTACCCGCATTAAGCTGGTCTGCAGTTTTTATTGTTGCTGGCTATCTTGCTCTTGCTTGTTGCTGGATCTCAACATTTTGAACCGAGAGAGAGACTTAGCTGTCGTACAAAGCTAAGACTCTGTAACATCATATTTGTATAGATACTCCCTCAGACATTTAGGCTCATGGATTTTAAATGTCTGAGGGAGTGGCACTCGTCTGACAAGACGTTGCAATCATCATCATCATCATCATCATCATCATCATCATCATCATCATCATGTATGCATGTATGTGTTTAAGTATGTATTATGTATGTATGTATCTTCCTACACTTATTTACAACTATTCTCTTTTTCTTAATCTGTCCGCCATTTTCCTTCGATGTTTTTTTATACAATTCTCTCTACATATTTTCATGAATTCATGTCATCGCAAATATTTGTGTGAATAATAAAATGGATACAAAGCAAGATATTTATTGGAAAACTACTTATACCATTATTATTATTATTATTATTATTATTATTATTATTATTATTATTATTATTATTATTATTATTATACCTTCCAGCAAAAAAGCAACAGCTTTGTTCGACAAAGCAATGATTTTTATCATAAAGTCTGTTTTCAGATTTTCAGAGGGCGGGGAGAAAAAAAAACTAATAAATAAATAATGAATAAATGAGAAAAACCACCGGCAAAAGAAGTTGACCAAACAGAAGGCGAAGGGGGGGGGGCTACGTTTTTTTAGATGCGTCCTCGAATCTTCTTGAGAGGATTTGTCTGTCGATCAGTTGTTTGACTAAGTAGTCACACTTCAGTTTGAAATATTTTTTTTCTGTCATCTTATTTCTAAAAGTTTTCGGGGGAACTGAAAACTATGCACATATTTTGATCATTTTCGAACGGTACAGCTGAGAAAGGATCGTTCAAACGTTGAACTGATAGAGTCTTTGTTTTTCTGTCACACCTGTCTATGAAATAGGATTGTCTTTTGGTCTGTCACATCTGTGTTTGAAATAGCATTCTCCTTTATCTGTTATACTTGACTTGCAAATCGGATTATCTTTTGTGTGTTACACCTATGTTTGAAATAGTATTGTCGTTTGTCTGTCACACTTATATTTGAAATAGCATTATCCTTTGTCTATCACGCTAAAGCTAAATAACCTTTTCCTTGATCTATAACGCTTAAGTTTTAAATGATAATTTATCGAGCTGTCACACTTATGTAGGAAATAGATGTTTAGTTGGTCTGTACTTTTAAATATTAACTAGCATATTCGTCAATATGTAAACAAAATGTTCACAGTCTGTCACGCTTAAGTTTGAAATAGAACATAATTTGGTTTGTGAGAGTTGATAATATTCTCCTCGATCTCTCAATCTTAAATTTGAAATATATGTTTGTCTGTCACGCCTAGGTTTGAAATATGATAGTAGTATCATATTTTAAACCTAGGCGTGACATTAGGCGGTCACCCTTATTTTTAACATCTAATTTTGTTAGTCACGTTCAAGTTGAAAATATTATTTTGTCTGCAACACTTAAATTTGAAATAGTATTTTATCTGTGAGGATTAAGTTTGAAGTAGCATTTTGTCTGTTACGCTTAAGTTTGATATATTTACATCACTAAACACGTTGATCGAATGGACACATCCTGATTTGTTTTTTGTGCTTCACGATAAAAATGTTCATTTCGCCGTCAGCCATTTTCTTTTCGAATAAAATCGTTGAAATATTTGGTGAGCGTCCGTTTTAGACGCCATAAAAGACTTGACAAATAATAAAGAGCACAGTCGCAAATGTTAAAACGAAAAAAGTAATAGAAAGAAGATTATAATACACATATGTAGAAAGATGACGCCTGTCTTCAAAATCTGCGTCCAAAATCTTGTTCTTTTGCACGGTTATATGGCCTTTGCTATTATAATCTTGCATTTCGAAAACATTATTTTGAAATTATACCTTATCACCGCTTATCAAGACAAAGAGTCACTTGAGGATAAGCATTAATGGGATTAAATGACTTTCTTGAAATTGATCAATGCTATGTAGTGTAATTACTATTAGAAGAATCACGAAAGTACTTATTTGAAGACGACTATGCTGTAGTCTATAGGGAAGCAATCTTGTGGCATTGAGTTCCACGAATAGGAGATATTTGCAAAGAAGCTCTGTCCGTTGAAATTCCATATATCATTAGACACAAGGAAATTCTTTTCTATTGTGGTAGGAAGACGAGTTCTTGTTGTGAATGTCTTACGAGGTTTAGAACGTATTTTGAACTTTATCCAAGCAATGAAGAGTACCTACTGTGGCGACTCTCCAGCTGTGGTGGGAGAATGCACGTTGTGTAAATTTCTCACTAGAAACAACGATGAATCACGGACAAGAACCTGACGTTGAGAGGTAAAGAAAATGACACCTTAATACGTGATGTCCTATTTCAGCAACAACAGCAACAGAAAAATAAAAAAAATGTAAAATATTCGATGTTTATTAACTGAAAAACTTAATACTGATGGTCAATTCTATCAAAATGCTCAATTTCAACTGGTTACTGATACCAGATTTTAACCTAAACGGAGCTGAGTACTTGCTAGTGTTGGTTAGATAGTCTTAGTACAGTCAATAATTAGAGATTCAACTTGCCGAACGAACCATTATCAGCCACAATACAGTATTGTCAAATGCTACAAGGACATCTTGCAGGCAAACTAAATCTAGTCTGTAGGATCTCCAGTACTGAGTGGCGCATCCTCAGATTTCGCGGGAGAATGCGCATTGTGGGAATATCTTACTAACAACAACGACAAAACAAGGGCGAGAACATAATGTGAGGAGGTCAAACATGTGACACCTTGACACGTGGAATTCTATTCCAGTAGTAGCAACAGCAGAGAAAACAGAGAACGGTATATTAAGTTGGCAAGAAAGTTCTTGCGAAATTTTGAATTTGGATTTTAAATGATATATTTGCAAATAAGTTTTCGTTATAATACCATTACTTCATATATCACTTAAAGAGCGTTTTTCATAATTTTCTTATTTAAATTCAAGCCAGGCCGAAAAGCTGCTAAAACAGCTCGCAGTATCAACGAAACATTAGGCCCAGGAACCACTACTGAACGCACAACACAATGGTGGTTTAAAAAATTTCGTGGCGGCAACGAGAGTCTTGAAGATGATGAGCGTAGTGATCGGCTGTCGGATGTGGAAAACGACCGATTGAAATTCTTAGTCGAAGCAAATCCATGCATTGATGTGCGAGAGCTTGCTTCTGAATTAGACGTAACATATACGACGATTTCGAACCACCTGAGAAAGATTGGAAAGACAAAAATCCTGATAAATGGGTTCCTCACGAATTGGACGACAACCGAAAGAAACGCCGCCATGAAGTGTAATTTTCTTACGCTTTACGCAACATGAACGACCCGTTTCTAGACCGGGTTGTGACATGCGATGAAAAGTTGGCTCTTTACGACAACCGGCGATGCTCAGCGCAATGGTCAGACGCCGAGTAAACTTCACGACACTTCCTGAAGCTAGAGTTGAATCATTACATTTTTTTAATGCAGGCAAAACCAATACGGCGAAGAGGTACTGTCAACAAATTGATAAAATGCATCAGAAACTTCGACAAAAACACACAGCATTAGTTAACAGAAAATGACCAATTCTCCTCCATAACAATGCTCGACTGCACGTTGTAAATCGACCCTGCAGAAGTTGAACGAATTGGATTATAAAACTCTACCTCATCTGCAATACTCTCCAGACCTATCACCTACCGACTACCACTTTTTCAAGCACCTGAACAACTTTCTGCGTGAAAAATGCTTCAAAAACCTAAGCGATATAAAAAAAACGTCTTCAGCGACTTCATCGCCACCAGAACGCAAGATTTTTACGTTACTGACATAAATACTCTTGTTTTCCGTTGGCAAAAGTGTATTGATTCTGACAATAATTTTTGTTTAAGCCAAAATATGTTCATTTGAATTTAAAATCCAAAAACACCGCAAGAACGTTCTTGTCAACCTGATATATGAAGTAATTAATGTTTTGTTAACACTAATTAATTAATATTAGCAAAATAACTAACTCGATTGGTTATTGATATTGAACTTCAGTCAATCAGAAAGAGTCAGCCTGAGAACTGGACACTTACTAGCATTAGATACATAAGCGAACACCTTCGTACAGTCAACAGTTAGAGATTCAACTTAACATCCGCAAGCAACACAAGATATAGTCATAGCGACAACATATACACAGTCTAACGAACACACTCACACAAAAGTTCATAAACAGTCATGCGGACAAAACATTTTCTTCGTCTACACCTTTTTGAACTCTACTTTATTGTTTACTTTCGGTTGCTCTATCAAGTCGTATATAAAGTTGGTATATTGATCGACTTTGTCATTACTTATGAAATACCTTTTCCCCTATATACATAGCGAATACCTCTATTTACACGTCCCTTCTTTATGACTAACTGTGACACAAAATTAACCTACGTTACACCTGCTGAGTACTTTGACCGTTTGTTAATACTAGGTGATGTAAGCAAACACGCCATCCAGATGTATGAATGCACACGAGATTTGCTACATAAGTTCATGAATGTTTACTTCACTTGTAAAGGCTTAAAATCACACTTGGAGTAAAATAGCGGACAGCCTGCCAGTGTGTTACATTAGGAATGAATATTTTGGTTCATATGAATTATTAAATCAACTAGGGAATAAGGCAAACAACTTGATTCGTACTTTCATTTGTTAGTTCCGTTTCCGAGAAGAAATTAAAACAACAGCGTTGAGTTTGTGCAAAATGATGACTTGCAAGACAACTGAACAACACGGGGAAATTTTCGTGAACTTTGACCCAGTGCATTATATAAAATAATGAAATCGAAATAAAAATTAAAAAATAATTCTCCCCTAACCATACTGCACCCACTTTTATAACCAATAATAACCTATGTTAATCCACAAGAAAATAAAATTAATAATAATAATAATAATAATAATCATAATAATCATAATAATAATAATAATAATAATAATAATAATGATCATAATCATAATCATAATAATAATAAAAAAAAACTAAATACACAAAGCTTGAGGCTTAGTGTATTTATATTTTTTTTATTGTGTGTCACAGTTGGTCATAAAGAGGAGACGTGTAATTAGGGGCATCCGGTATGTATATAGTGGAAAACGTATTCAAGGGGAAGAAAGAAAAAAGATAACAACAATCGCTCCTGATGATAATCGGATGTACCGATAGAAAGGACTTGAGCAGATTATGGCTGACCAAAAAATTTTTGGGAGCCATTTTATACAACATGCCAGCTGAAATAAAAAAAAGATCGCTCGACGAATGGAAAAGATATCCAGAGAAATCGGAAAGAAAGAATAACTGTCGTGTTCAATCAGACGTGATTGAATATATATATATATATATATATATATATATATATATATATATATATATATATATATATATATATATATATATATAAAGGAAACGTCTAGTTTGTTCAACTTAACTAAACTAGAAAACTTAACTAAACTAGAAAACTACAAGCCGTTTTCGTTATATTTTTCAACAGTGATTGTATCTAACCCAACTGTGTTTTTAAATATTAAAAAGTAAAAAATATTACGATAGCAAAAGAAATCTTTTTGACATCGTTACTTTCCGTTCCGATTTCAGCCGAGCCTACTTACCGGAAATACTTCCGGTTTGTATTGAATCTGCTTTCATTATTCAGATTTAGTGACTTTTTATATCAATAATCATACGATTTATCCAATTTGTTTTGTTTTTTTATAGAAAAAATTGCATTAATTTGTTTTTTTCCTTCCTATTTTTTCTTTACATGTTCCTCCCTGGCATAACAAAAAATTATTAAAAATACAACTACTCACCGGGATTCGGCAGTATATATACACCAGTTATGTTTGTTTTGCAAAAAAATACACAAAATGTTTGTTTCACTTTTTCTAAACTAAAAAAATACTTTAAAAAGAAAGTTGCTGGTTAATTTTTACGATTTTCTCTAGCGTATTATAAAAACCCTAACCTTTCTATGGTAAAACCGGCTTTCGGATTACCCCCCCCCAAATCTCGAAAGTCGTTCTTAATATGGGGATGTTGGGGGTTTATTCCGAAAGCCGTTTTTTACATGGTGAGGTTGGGGTGTTTATAATACGCTGAGGCAACTCGTAAAATGAACGAAGTTGCTATTATTTATTGTATAAATAACTTAAAATTTATTTATTTGACAAAAAAATGACATTTTCTACAAACATTTAATAAGAAATACAAATGAACGGTAGGTTTTTTGTTTTTTTTGTGCTTTTTTTTTCTGTTGATGTTTTGTTTCTACATTTAACGTTTTACTCTATAATTTCTTTCACATAGCTTTGTTATTATTACATCGGCAACGCTCGGCTTTGTCCGGCTGTTGACGTCATGTTTTACAATATCTTTTTCTTTATTAAATTGTTAGGTGAATGTAAAGATAGCCCGATCGGTTTCTAATGTGTGGAAAATCTAGCTCCCGAAAAAAAAAGGGTACTCTGGATAGTAAAAAAATAAAAATTGCTTTAGTCTCGAAGGATTTCTCCTCTACTGATCGAGGAAAAAAACGGTGAAGTGTAGTTAACCGTCTGTTTCTCTCCCACTCTCTCTTCCTCTCTTAATATCTCCCATCCACCTCTCCCTCTCTCTCTCAATCTATCTTTCTCTCTATATCACCCTCTCCATCTCTGTTTGAGCCTCTTTCTCTCTCTAGCTCCGTCTCTCTCTCCCCTTCTCTCATTTCCTCTGTCTCGCCCTCTGTCTGTGTCTAACTCTTCCCTTTCTCTGTCTATCTCTCAATCCCTCTATCTCTCTCTATGTCCTTCTCTTTCTCTATTTCTCTCTCACTTTCTCTTTTCTCTCTCTCTCTCTCTCTCTCTCTCTCTCTCTATATATATATATATATATATATATATATATATATATATATATATATATCTTCCACTCTATCTGTCCATCTCTAATCCCTCATCCTATTTTAGTCTCCTAAATTAATTAAAGTGAATAAGGCATTATCAAAAAATGGATAAATCCTATTTTGGTCACCTAATTTACTTACTGTGAGATTAGAAGTTATTTGGAAATTACTGCTACCTTGAACAGCACCAGAAGTAACTGGTAAAACCTTTCTAATTAAATTGATTTTGGCAGCCATTCGGTAACAAAATGGCATAGCCTTAGCCCTTGCTGCATGGATTAAATATATAAAAGTATTGACATTAGAGATTTATCAAATTAAAAAAAAAAGAAATTATATGTACATTTTAAATTATCCCCTCAAAGAGATTCTACTTTTTAGGCGATTATATGTGAACACATTAAAAACAGAAAACAAATAATTATTGTAGAATTTAGAGCGGGTTGATTTGCACATATAAATTTAGCATAAAAGGACCCACTTTTCCTGGGCCATTCTAACTTTTAGGACTGTTAGCCAAATTTTTTATCACTAACCTTAAGTCTGGCCTGACTATTTCATAAAACTACTTGTAATCGTTTTATTTTTGGCATTACCGCCCAAACTTAGGGTTAGTACTACAAAAAAAGCGTATTTTGTATGACTATTCGCAATGACATATTTGATACTAATTTTTGATCAGGAAGATTAATATGATAAAGATTTTAAAACAACAAAAATTGACCACTCTGTCTGGTCAGAAAGAGCGGCGTTTTCCGTTAACTTTATATGCAAAACCGACTTTTTGTTGTTTTCTTTTTTTCTTTATTTTTTTTTCAGTATGTTTACATGTAATCGCCTGAAAAATGAAGAATCACATTTCTATTTTCTGGTGGATTAACATAGGTTTCAGAATTCTAATGGTAACTTTATTTTTTTTACAACAAATGTTATAATTACAAATTGGCGAAAAAAAAAAAAAAAGAAAACAAGTAGCTATAATTTGTTTAAAGTTTTCAAGGTAATCACTTAAAAGATTTTTCAACGAAATCGCCTAAAAAATGGAGAATCTTATTTTGGGGGATTTGTTAATGGTAACTTAAAATCTTAATATACACGTTTGCTATTATTATTATTATTTTATTTTTTACTCACTAGGAGTAGTCACACAAATCATCATCAAAGATTGCTCTTTCAGAACACCTTGTGGTGTTCCCTGGAGTCTGAGTGACAACAAGTCTCCTGAGATTTCCAGTATTCCCCACCTTTTTCGAAAAACTTTGCAAAAGAATTTGCATTATCGCAATAGTCGCTTACCATTGATTTCTCGTTGGCGGCGGCCATTGATCCTCACTAAGCCTTCCCAAGGTGCCAGTCCTCTTTGCAATACTCCAGCAGAGGTATAGCTAGTAATTTCTCTCCCCGGGTTTTCCATCCTCTTTGACCCTCACTATTTTGTGTGGTGTTCATTTATGGTGACACTCACAAAAAGGGGGCGGTACCTTTCAATTATACAGCTTCAGTTTTCATGGTTCCATGTGACGTTCCTTTGTGTTTTGTATCTGTAGCCGTTTTTGTGTCCAGTTTGTGTGTAGTTTATGTTTAGTGTTAGTTTCCACATTCAAGGGGGTTTTCCTTAATATTTATGCAGTTTTCATTACTGAAATTCGTTGTATCTTCTCTGCCATCCGTCTGATTCAAATCTCTCCCATTGTATTTCCAAAGGTTTTCAGTATCGTTCGTAGCGTTCCTACTATTAGGTTGGTGCAAAAACAATATAGTTTTCTCACATATGTTACTTTTATATATGATTTCTGAATTAATTCATTAATATAAATGTATATAGCCAGGTTATATATCATGTTACAGCGCATTTTTCGTTCTATTGAATCGTGTTATTCGTTACCGTTCTCTATCTCTTCATTCACTTTTTTGCAGGCTTTTCGTCAGCATGGATAAAATTACAATCCCCACGATTTTTTTGCTCTAGTTCAAACTAAGCAAAACAGCCACCGAGACAGCTTGTGATATCATTGATGCGTTTGGCCCAGGATTCACTAACGAACATGTGGCACAACGGTGGTTCAAGAAATTTCGCAATGGTGACGAGAGCCTTGAAGATGAAGACGGTCGTGGCCGGCCGACTGCGGTTGATAAGGTATATTTGAATGCCTTAACTGAAGCCGATCCTCGCAAAACCACACGAGAAGCGACTTTTGAACACGAGTCAACTACTCAACAGTCGTTCGCCATTTAAAGCGAATAGAGAAGTCAAAAAGGTTGGATAAGTGGGTACCGAATGAATTGAATGATAATAAAAAAATTGTCGTTTTGAGGTGTCTTCTACACCCCATCTGCGCAACAAAAACGACCCATTTTTCCAGCGGATTGTAACGTGTGATGAGAAGTGGATCCTCTACGACAACCGGCGACGTTCGGCACAATGATTGAATTCCGGGGAAGCTCCATAACACTTTCTAAAGCCAAAATTGCACAAAAAGTTATGGTGACTGTTTGGTGGTTTGCGACCGGTCTCATCCATCACAGCTTCTTGAATCCGGGCGAAACGATTACGGCGAAGTACTACTGAGAAATTGACAAATTGCACCAGAAGCTCCAACGTATGTGCCCGAGATTGGTCAATATTAAGGAACCAATTCTCCTCCATGACAACGCTTGTCCTGATGTTGCTTAACTGACACGGCAGAAGCTGGACGAATTGTGCTACGAAACTCTGCCTCATCCGCCATATTCATCGACCTCTCGCCCACTGCTTATCACTTTTTCAAGCATCTCAACAACTTTCTGCGCGAAAAATGCTTCAAAAGCCGAGAGGATCGGCGTTCAATGACTTCATCGCTTACAGAACTCCGGATTTCTATGCTAATGGATTAATATACCTGTTTCTTATTGGCAAAAATGTGTCGGTTCTAATGGTTCTTATTTCGATTAATAAAAGTTTATAATGAAAGGAGTTATGATCTTTTGAAGTTGAACGTTAAAAAAACATTATTTTCACAGCAATCTTATATTAGTGGTATTATCTTTACTTTCTTCATTTTCCAGATCCCTTTAAGCTCTCTGGCCAGTTTCATGTATTTGTTCCGCTTTTCAGTCTCCTTGATCTTCACTCTGTGGGCTTCTGGAACGGCAAAATCTTCAATATGGCAGGACCTTTTCTTCTTGTTAACTATTATGACATCCGGTCTTCTTGCTTAGATGGTTTTATCTGTTTGTATATCCATGTCCCATAGGATCTTGTGACTTTCGTTTTCCAGGACTACTGTCAGTTTGTGTTTGTACCATTTTTCTGTGTGTTCAAGATACAATTGTTTGCATAACTGCCAATGTACTGCCTCCCCCACTTGATCGTGTCTATTTTTATTTGGAGGGCAATTTTGCTGCATTCACTTATGTGGTTTATTGTTTCGTCTCTTTGTCCACAGAGTCTGCATTTGCTGTTTGCTTGTGTTTTGTCGATGTTTGATTCTAATTGCGTATCTGGTGCAGCTGTGATTCAGTTTCTCTGTTAAGGTTTCCTTTTTGTAGCCATTTCCGAGTGTTTTCGTTAGTCTCTACTTTTGTAATCCTTATGAATCATCTGTGTAGCTGTTTCTCTTCCCATTTTCTTTTCTTGTCTTATTTCTCGTCTCTTTTTTTCTATCTTATTTGTTTCTTACTTGTGTCTTGTTGTAGTAATTATTCTTTCAAGTGTAGTGCATTGTACATCGTTATGAGTCTTCTGGTCGAGATTCTTTAGTTCTTCGTTGGTCCAGCTTATAAACGATGCAGAGTATCTTATTAGTGACACTGCTCACGTGTTTATTTCTTTAGTTAGGTTTCGGCTATAGAGTTTCCTTTGTAGGAGTTTTCTTCTTTTTCTTCTTATTATTTGCATCTCTTTTTTTACAGCAAAGCAAATCAATTTAATAACCCATCAAATTTTTATAATCAAAATAAAACTTGAACTTCATTCATAGAGAGAAGGCACATAATAGTTTATAAAGCCTATGCCCGCTCTATGTTAAAAATGTTTTTTTTTTAAATAGTAAGACTATTATTTAGAAATTCGTTCGTAACAATGGGAGAGCGCGTTGTTAAATATTTTGTTCTTACATCGTTTTCTCAGTTTACCTACCAATTGTCGACTATTTTCAACTGTTTATGAAAACTTTCGTGGCATGTTGTACACAAACGTCGAACTGATAAAATCTGGTTTTGTTTTAAAATTAAAATTAATCTTTTGTTGTCTTATAATTTTCAATAAATTGCAAGAAAATTAACCAGGGTGTTATGCAATAATTTGCAAATTAAAAAAACAAACAAACAAAAAACAAAAAAAAAATCTACTTACATATTTATAATTTTAAAAGAACCGGCATCAGAATCGGGAATCGTATCAGAATCGTAGCTTTAGAACGGAATCGGTAATTGGATCGGAATCGGGAAAAATTTTGGAATCATCCCATCACTAATATATATATATATATATATATATATATATATATATATATATATATATATATATATATGTGTGTGTGTGTGTGTGTGTGTGTGTGTGTGTGTGTGTGTGTGTGTAAGAATCAGAACAATTTTTTTTAGAAAATGTAGTTCGTTTTATTTTACTATATTAAAACTGCAGTATTATCACAGAATTGGGCAATCGACCCGTCTTTTCCGTATAAGCATTTCTTCAGGCTTGCCTTATTTTGCCAAGGTGACCCCCAAAAAGCGCCCGCGCCTATACATTGGCGATAGAACTGAACTTACAAGTGACAACCGCATGTATTCACTTATAGCGTATTGTTCATATATTGAGATGTTTCTTTACCTACTGAAATTTGTTTTTTATTGATCGATAATGGACGCCGATGAACAGCAAGTATTATATGCGTGGAAATGCATCAACGTAAATGGATAACACGATTGAAGAAGGTAGGAGGTCACGTCGACCGGAACATAATATATACACAAATAGAAATATCGAATGTTGAGGATATAACATCCACTTCAAAATGCATTTCCATTTCTTTTTCTCGGAGGTGACACGACTGTCAAAACAATTAACGGTTACAAAGCAAATGAACGTCATATGGACACCATGAAAGAAGTAGTCAGTAATTCAGATTATTTTATCGTCAAGAACAGTGCAGTTATAAGAGTTATTCCCCCTCTCTCTTTCCCTCTATCCGTCTTTCCTCATATCTATCTATCTATCTATCTATCTATCTATCTATCTATCTAGCTAGCTAGCTAGCTAGCAATGCAGGTAGTTATCTAGTTTAGAACAGAGCTGCTATGTGTTAAAAATGG
The DNA here is from genome assembly GCF_053919585.1 of Euprymna scolopes. Taxonomy (NCBI): domain Eukaryota; kingdom Metazoa; phylum Mollusca; class Cephalopoda; order Sepiida; family Sepiolidae; genus Euprymna; species Euprymna scolopes. The sequence continues at coordinate 85,166,971 of NC_136511.1, read as the reverse complement.
TAATTTAATTTTTGCAAAACCGTTTTAAAAGAAGTGGAACGCTTCACATATTTAAGCGAGATTTGTGAAATTTTTACCATAAATAAAGACATCAATCAATAAATATTGCCCAAATTTCAGTTAATTTTGGCCAATATTTTAAAGGGTTTTATGAAACACCATGCGGGTACATAGGTCTTTCTCACATTTGCTTGATGCCATCTTTTATACGAATAGAGCCAGGTAAAATACCCATAAACGTCATGTCGATAAAATAGACGTATGTAAATATAGGCAAAGAGCAAGTAAATGAATAAGTAAATATATTAATAAGTTAAAAGATGAGGATAGAAAAGAACAGAAAAAGATTTTTTTTTTATTTAAAAATACGAAAACACATATATACTTAAGAGGCTAACATGGTGATTAATTAGAGACATTAAAAATAATTAGAGAATTGTTGAATCAAAAATATATAAAAAGATATATATATATATATATAAAGAGAGAGATAGAGAGAGAGAAAGAGTGTGTGTGTGTGTGAGAGAGAGAGAGAGAGAGAGAGAGAGGGGAGAAAGCTAAAGCGAAGAATAGCCCACCAGAAGTACATAGATTGATAAGCAAGATGAGCAACTTATTAATTACAAATTAGCAGGGAAACCATACGTTGTCCTGGATTGAATCAGAATCAACGAATGTTTCACATTTCCAATACTTTTATTGCCATCGAAATCGATAAAATCGTTCATGTTTAAGTCAAATCAATTGATTGCCTGCTTTAGGCAGGGAACCACCGCGGTGCACCAAGAAGAAGCTTCACACGTCCCCAGGCAGTGACTCAAGTCACAATACATTTAAATACATTATTTTATTGCACACGCCGAACCCTTTTGCTTTTGCTTGAAACTTCTCAAATGTGATGTTAGGCTGTATACAGGTGCTAATGTTGGTCAAAATTGAACTGTTCGTTCTTCAATCAGATTTTTTCGATTATCGACTTCCGATACTTATCGGAGGCATTCCGATGCAAAACTCCTCTGAGAACACTCCCAGATACATAAAGTACATTTGCCTGAAAATTAAAAAGATCGGCCCATTCGTTTCGGAGTCGATAGGGAACAAACTCACACACAGACATACAGACACACAGACAGACAACGTGCCCTTTATATATAGGTAGATATTATGGATAAAAAAAATAAAAAATAAAACCCCGCCTATGATTGGCCAACAGGAAAGCTGTATTATTAAATCAGTGTGGAATTATTTGGAGATGAGGAAATCGTATAATTTTTCATTTAATTATTTGGACTATTATCCTCCTCTTCTAGTTGTTTTTCATGAGGTTTCGGTCAATTATTCCTCTGGCCTTCACCAGATTAACTGCACGTAGTACAGTGGATGGAGATGCGGAATATCTAAGATTCCAGGCGAGCACAGTCTAGAAGTAGCGGTTTCGATCCCACCCAAAGCCGGTCAGAGGATTAGTTGACCAAACCGTGGTGAGATAACAACAGCTATTGAAGGCAGCAATTGCTGTGGATGTAGTTGGAGGATTCGACATTCCTATTCCATCGCGGTTAACCTGACGAAGGCCAGAGGAATAATTGACCGAAACGTTGTGAAAACAACAACTAGAAGATGAGGATAATAGTCCAAATAATTAAATAAAAATTAGGAAAGCTGTATTCTATAACGATAACGCAAAACTACACGTCTCTTTGGCCACCAGAAAAAAATTGTTGTAGCTTAACTGGGATCTTACTCGATCCTCATTAGTCCCGAGGTATTGCTCAGTTAGATAAACGTTTATTCAATTTTTCGGAATGGAAAAAAACGAAATTCTTTGGATGACATGAAAAACGATTGGATGAGTTATTCGGAAAATTGAATTTTTTAAGTTGAAAGAACGATTGAAAAAGATTCTGCAACAAAATGGTAACATTAATCTATTTGGTAGATTAAATATTAATTGAACCTAAAACCATCGCCGTTCTACCCATCCGCTCATGGGATCGGTGCTCGCAAATGGCCTCAACAAATGTCCATATTTATATATATATATATATATATATATATATATATATATATATATATATATATATATATAGCTTAATGCGTAAGAGCAAGAGAGAGAGAGAGAGAGAGAGAGAGAGAGAGAGAGAGAGAGAGAGAGAGAGAGAGAGAGAGAGAGTTCAATTCCACAAGAGGAGACTTATCTGGATAATGCCAAGTTCAACAATTATTATAGGAGCTTATACAATGACAACAAGAGTATGAAATGAAGTCACAAAACTATATATTGGTAGATATAGAATGGATCATTTATTGATTAATGGAATACAAGCAAAATTTGGGGGCATAGAAGGAACTCTTTATATCAGGGCATTTCCCTTCTATCCTCCAAATTTTGCTTGTATTCCATTATTCAATAAATGATCCATTCTATATCTACCAATATATAGTTTTGTGACTTCATTTCATACTGTTGTTATATTATATATATATATATATATATATATATATATATATATATATATATATATATATATATATATAGTTCCAGATACAAAATCTTCTAAGTTATTTATTTATTACTTTTCAAATATTCAATATATAGCAGAAGTACCCGTCGTTGACTGGGGTTAAAAACAGCCTACAGAAAATGGACTGTGATTGATGAAAGTATGATAGGTTATGAAAAGAAGGGGGTTGTAAAGAGATAGGTTTTTATACTAAAAAATTTTACCCTAAGCAAAATATGATGAAAGTAAAGATAATTTTCGCGAAAATATATTTTTTATATCAACTTTGTTTCTATTCGTAGCCAAGAGTGACTAACAAAATGAGATTTCCTTACAAAGAGGATATGTTATATATATAATAATATAAATATACAAGAAATAAATGTTACCATAGTCAATAAAAGTTACTTTTACGGTAGAAAAATTTATTGGTTTGTATTTTTAAGTAGTTTGCAAAAAAAATTTTTTTTAATGCACGAACCAGTTAAAAAAAAATCAAAATGGCAGCGACTTTGAAATGGGGAGCCACGTTTTCAATTTGAAGGAGGGGCACCTGAGCATTCTGTGTTAACAATTTAAGAGAGTTCCGTCGACGTAAGGAATATCTATAAACATATTTTAATGTTTTCCGTTATTTTGTGCTTGAGGAACATCCGATTATGGCATGTGTAGTTTATATTAAAATTCATTTAAGTAGTTATAGCCTCAAATTTCGTCTTAATTTCGGTTCGTTGAAATTATTTCAAGTAAAGAACATTAAAACTATTTCAAAACAAAAAAAAACATGAACTGAACTTTTATTGACTATGGTAACATTTATTTCTTGTATATTTATTTTTTCGGGTAGTCGTTTGTTGGCTTTTCTGCTAAACACTCTTACTAAATAATATCGACGAAATATCAAAAAACAAAGAAACGAAAACAGTTTTGAAAAATAATGAAGCTTTACTTTCTTTAGTAAAATAATCCGAAACAGCAAAATGGGATATTAAAAAAGTAAACACGTAATTACTTTAATTTTTTAAAGCAAAGAATCGATAGAAATATGAATAAGAAGAAATGGCGCCCTTTTCAAGCAGAACCGCTTCGTTTCAGTTTTACAGTATTGAACGGTGTAGTATTGCGCCGTCGGATTCAGGGTCGTACTATTGTAATTTAAAGAACACGCAGAAAGGGTTGTAATGAACTGAATTCCTTCTAGTACACTGACAAAAAAGCTTAAACAGATATATAAATAAAAATAAAAAGGTTATGTAAATGTTTTTAAAAAGACACGTAATCACGCGAGCAGGAATTTTTCCTTCTTTTGACACGATAACAAGTAACGTTCTTATTGTTTTAATTAGTTATCTATTTATTTTCGAAAGAGTACCACGTGCAAGTGGATAAGGAAAAAACATAGTTATCCAAAATTTGTGTCGAGAATTGTCTAAAGTTCCGACTTTTTTTTTGGCTTTCACTTTAATAAGAACGTGAATTTATGAGGTGAATTTATTCGACACACTATGATTCAACTCAAAAAAATAAATAAAAGCTAACGTAAATTAAGATTAAAGTAAAGGTGTTATTGTGGACCCTCACCCCTTTTAAAAACCTTGTTAAACTTTGTGACATATTTACATTCTATGAAAGTCAGGGTGCGGACGAACACCCAATAATTTTATTATGCCATATTTCTTCAAACTGAAACATAATTATCAAAGTATACTTATGCAAATAGATATGAAAAGTTTTTTGTTAAAGTTTGTGCCATATTTCCATGGAGTACAGGCGCGAACGCAGACCCCACAATTTTATTATACTATCCATATTGAGGTTGAAACATACTTATCAAAGTATTCTTATGTACATCTATATCAAAAACCCTTGTAAACGTTTTTTTTTTCATTTCCATACTTTGGGGACCAGGCACGAACTCAGACCCCACAATTTTTATGAACTACCGTTCTGCGTGATCAAACATCCCCATTCCTGATCCTCGATACATCTTCTATCATTATATGTAATCAGTTTTTTAAAATAGTCAACCATATAGGAGCCTATTCGTGACCACACACACACACACACACACACACACACACACACACACACACACACACACACACACAGACGTTCAGCTTTATATTATAGATGTACACCCCGGTTCTCGCAAGATCACCAAAGTTAAGCAACATTGAGTCTGGCCAGTACCAGATGGGTGACCATTTGGGAAGGCTACGCGCTGTATGTACTGAGCAGAGTCGTCTAAATTTCCAGGTTTGTATCTGGGGGCGCATTAATTCACTCTCTTTGTTAAGACATGCATCTAAGAGAAAAACAAACTCTTATGTAAAAACCTGCTGTTTACTGTATATTCTGTCCTGTGGAAGTCATCTGCCGTGACAAAACCTTAGCAGTAATGCCAACCGTGTGATTGGTTTTACACAAAGATTTTACCACTATAAAATATCATATGTGTTGATTTTCGAGCAACTTAAGTATTGTGGCAGAAGTTCATGTATCGAAATCGACGGGAGAATCTATTATATATATATATATATATATATATATATATATATATATATATATAGTCATCCACATATAGTACTGTTTCGCTGTTTCACAGCTCATCAGTGCGGCTAGACAGGCAACTTGATTGAAACCCGACCGTTTTATACGGCAGTCAAGGCTTCTAACCATTACGCTATTGGCGGCTGCTTGAACGAGTAGTGAGTTTAACGATGTTTTGATATCGTCCGAAATACCTCCGCTCGATTTGTTTACACAAAGAGCGTCGCTTATATGCTAATGGTAATTCGTTTTTCACTTCTCAATATGCTCAACTACAGGTGAGGAGCACTATAGTCATCCACATACAGTACTGTTTCGCTGTTTCACAGCTCATCAGTGCGGCTAGACAGGCAACTTGATTGAAACCCGACCGTTTTATACGGCAGTCAAGGCTTCTAACCATTATATATATATATTTATATTTACAAAGTAGTGTGGTTCCATTCATAGAAAATTGTAAATTTAAATTTGGTTTATTATTTAATATTTTGTTTTTTTTATATTTAATAAAATGTTTTTAGTTTCTTTCTCTTCGTTTCAAAAAGTAAAAAAAATGAAATATGTTAAACAATAAAATATATAATATATATATATATATATATATATATATATATATATATATATATATATATATATATACTGTAAGGAACCCCACTTCTCATTCGTATTCCTGTGTAATTTTCAAAATGATGTTACAGCATATATGTATAGTATATACATGTGTTATCACGTCTTAGAAGCTGATCATACTTGACATCATGTAAGACGTATTTGAAGATAATTTTATGTAGAACGTTATGTCTGTCGATATGTATGGGGAGCAAAAATGAAAGTAAACCTCTCTCGGGCAACACTGAATAGCTTGCTAGTATATATATATATATATATATATATATATATATATATATATATATATATATATGGAAGTTTTAAAAGCCAAAAGCAATACGGAAAGGACCGGAATCACAAGAGTAAAGAAAAAAAACCATACAAACAATGATTCTTTTCTTTTTTGTTTTTCTTTTCTTTTCTTTTCTTTTCTTTACTCTTGTGATTCCGATCCTTTCCGTATTGCTTTTAGCTTTTAAAACTTCCATATATTCCTTTACCAGCAATGCTTCAAGCAAACTATCATTTACTTTCATCTCTCTCTCTGTGTCTCTCTCTCTCTTTATATACACACACACACACACACATATATATATATATATATATATATATATATATATATATATATATATATAGGGGAAGGTAGCATTTCTTTCTTCGAACACATTGAATATACTATTCATTATGTATCTATCAAATTGAGACACGCTTCTTTCAAAAATGTTTATGAATTTCTGTAAGTCAGTGTTCAGAGGTGTATGCGTATGTATTCGTTCTTGTGTTGGCACAGAGAAAAAAATAAAGAGGACGAAGAAATAAATAGGGGATAAAAAATAATAATGAACACGATAAATGGATATACACACAGATAGATAGATAGATAGATAGATAGATAGAGAGAGAGAGGTAACTTACCATTGGTGTCGAAAAACTTTTCGGCTGCTCTCAAATCGGGTTCGGCCATGATTGAGCGATCCGCATTTACATCGAGGTTGTAGAAAAGCACAAGGGCGTCCTTCACTCCGCCGAGTTTTTCTTTGAGGAATTTGCTCAACAATTCTTCCGGTCTCACTTTATCATCACCTTTCGTTGGCAAATAGAAGAGAAGAAGAGGAAACAATTTATCGTATCCGCTGGGAACCCATTAGCATTTTTCAAAAATACTGTTGTTTATAAACAACAATAAATTTCAACGACGTACCTCACGAAATGTAGTAACCATTAAAGTGTGTCTCACTAGCGGTGTTGTTATCATTCATTCATTTCGAGCGAACACGATGATTATTATTGGCTTTCGTTTCCCAGGTATTTTTCTAGTTGGAATTTTTACTAGAAAGACATCGGTTACTTCAGGGAGAAACCATGTGAAGATTGCCAACATCCCTAAAATGAAAATGTGTGTTGTGAAAAAATTAGCACACCAGGTTCTCAGTCCGTGTCGTTAACCACTTAGTCATCGTTACTTCCCAACGATGGTAAATGTTAATACAATATTGCAATTACTTGACCTGTTTAGTGTGGCGGTGAAGTTGAGAACGCTTTTTCCAAAAAGGATAGAGGCGACAACGACGTCAATTTTCTGCATTTTCTGCAAGGTGTCGCCATCTTCCCTAAAAGTTACCTATCTGTTACTGGCCTAATTCAACGTTGCTTAACTTCGATGATCTAACGAGAACCGGTATGTGAATATTACAACCGAAAGTAAATAGCCACAAATTCGTTTGGTCCTTAAAAAACAGATGTTTAATTCAAATATAAGTACTTACTTTACACTGATTTAAAATCAGTTCTTGAAAATTTCCAGCATCCATAGTCATGATCATTGAATTGGTTTTAATGCTTACCTTTAAGAATCATCATCTTTTATGTCAGTCCTGACTATTGTTCGGTTCGCTGGCCAAATTTGTCAGACGAATCCGCATGAAAACAATTGAACACGATACAACTGCATCACATATAGTTAAATGTAATGTCTTTTTTTTATACAAAAATGCTACTTTCATAATCACTAAAATAGTACACTTTCTAAACTGTTTTTTTTTGTCTATATTTATTAACAAACATTATTATGCTATTGTATTTTTATTACATCGTTCCAATATTGGATTTACTGCTTTAAGAACTAGATTACCTGTTACATACTTGGTTAACGTTGGTGCATTGTACATTAAATAGATAGAAAGCCCAAAAGATAAAAAGAGAAGTAAATTATTAGACAAGATAATACGAGAGTCGGCCCAAAATTAATACCCCCAATTTTTTAACTCTACAAAAGAACTACAAAAATAGGAATAATGCCATTAAAACGAACAACCTGTTGTATTCCAGAATTGATATTTTTTTGCATAGTTACCATTATTCTTAATGCACTTTTGACAGCGATGAACGAGACCCATGATACCTCGGTCTTAAAAGTCAGCGCCTGCTGAGGCGATCTATTTTTTTCACGGTTGTGATTAAGATGTTGTTGGGGAAATGCTGTCCACGTCTTTTCAGAGGTCTGAACAAGTAGAAGTTTGATTGTGCCTGGTCGGAACTATACGGTGGGTGGGACAGCATCGTCCAGTCGAACTTTGTCACACCTTCCGTAGTTTTCAAACTTGTGTGTGTCCTCGTCTTGTCGTGCTGCAAACGAAATGTTTCCCTTTTCTCTGACCTTACACGGGCAGTGCAGACCTCCAGCTTTGTCAATGTTTTCACGTAACGTTCAGAGTTGACAGTCAACCTTGGTTCTAAGAAATCTTGCAGGATTTTCTGTCACAGAAGACAGTGCACATGCCTGTTGATGTCCGCGTCTTGAATTTCATCTTTGCTAGGGGGCATGAGTGGTGCCGTTCCATTGACTGCCATTGGTGCTCTGGTTCATAATGATGAATCCACGTCTCGTCACAGGTGATGATACGGTCCAAGAATCCATCAACTTCGGTGATCCTTTTGCTTCTGTGTGAGCATTCGTGGCACCTAGTACACGCTTTGCTGTATTCTAAGAGATGACAATGCCCTGCCACGTAATTCAACTATACACGCATTGCATTCACCGTTATCTTCGGGTGAGTTGTTTGAGGCGCACATTATTTTTTAGGGTAGTGGCTATGCATGGGCGTCTGGAACGCCCTTTGTAACTCACATTTCTATCACCTCTCTGAAATCGACGAACCTATCTCCCAATCGTGCTGACACCAACTGCATCGACTTTGTAAACGTTCAACAGGCACCGGTGAATGTTTGTCAGTCATCGGATAAACTTACAACGGAAATCCCTTGCCTTGATAAGCCTCTAGAACGGACTTCCGCTCTAAAACTAAAATTATGTCTTTCAACAAATCTGTTGATAAAGTCACTGGAAAAATGATTGGATTGTTCTACCGTCCCAGACAGTATCTGACACAATCAATGCATTTTATGAGTCAGCTATGTATTAAGATGGAAAATCGCGACCACATCTAGGAGGTACAGCTTGGAATAATCTTTCTTGACTTGAAAGAGTACAAAACTGACTTCAAAATCTAGTGGGAGGTGATCTCTTCTCTTTGATAAATCTATTTCTCACAAAATATACGTTAAGCGATTCACAGTAAAAAAATCGTCTTACTACAACCAATGAAAATAATTTCCCTTTCTTATTTTATGTACCTAAAACAAGCGATTTCTATGAACAGAGTTTCTTTCCAAGAATTTTGCATTTGTGCAACACAATACCACGAGGCTTCTTTCCTCCTGACTACAAAGTTGTTTTCAAGTCCATACTTGTCCAGATGTCTCCTTAAATAATAAAATCTTGCACTTTCCACCACTGTTTCCAATCCTCTCAAAGTATTGTTCATTATGTAATTAGCAATCTCATTAATTTTTATCCTCAAGTGATTTTGAACATTGCTAAGTTGTCTTATTAGTAAAACCCACACTTTGTATCCATCTTCCTTTCTTCCTATCATTTCTCATCTCACTTACTCATCCGCTAGTCTTACTATTATAATATTTACATGGGAAAGTTGATTTCAAGGAATATAAAAAAAAAAAAAATTAAAAGTTATGCTTTATTTGATGACATATTTCTTTTCAGCTATGAAACTTTGTCAAGAATAATCGTATGATGAACAGTCAGATTAAATGTTCAAAATGGAAGCTGTAGTGCGGGAGAGAAAAGCCGATGGAGTGTGTGAGTAAAATTAAGAAAGGTGTCTGAGTGGGAAGCAAATGAGGTTAGTGGCAGGGAGGGGGGGTTGCGTGCGTGAAAGATAATTGGTGAAAGATGACGATAATTATGCACACCAGAAGAAGCAAGATTAATATATTTGTCAGGTCTCCAATAACTGTCACAAATTCTTATATGGCCATCGGGAAATTAATCACTCCATTTGAATTTTGCTAACTCTAATCCGGAATCGTTAATTCATCTGCAGCACGCTCATCCTACATTTCAGAAATTATTGTACACATTTACTTTTAGTTTTTTCATTCTTTTGAATGAAAAAAAGACATTACTAGCTAAAACTGGAGACTTTCGGTTATCCTCGTAAGAGCGGACAGAAAACAAACAAACAAAAAGTGATATACTAAATTTGAGGGCGAGAAGACACTAATAGATGGCCACGTTTCGTGTGATGGCAAAAATATAAGCAGTTCCAACATTACAATACAAGGGTTGACTGTGAGCTCAGCGTGCCGTAGTGGGCATTTACACCATTTCATAATTAAAACTGATATGTTTGGAAAAGGTATATATTCATATAGACCCCTAGCTATGGATTAGTGTGGACTGGACACTTTTATACATGACAAATCCGTTCACATTATAGTTTAATGTAATTACAGCTAACGCGTATTTAAACTAAATATTTATTATTTAAGCACTAAAATTTGTCACATGATCATTGCTGTCAACATGCGATATTCGTAAAAGCTAAATGATGATTAATTACACTCTCATATTTTTATTATAATCGAAATCTTCAATGAAATCGCTTGGTTTTCTGGCTCTAATTGAAGACCCATCGCGATGCGCTGGAAGGAATCTTCACATGTCTCCCCGCAGTGGCGTATTCTAAAATAAATTGTCATCTACGTTGTATTAAAGAGAACCTACTGTTGATTTTATAAAATTATTTTTACATATAATGGCTGGAATTAAAGTTTAAAATACAAAAGTCAAGTATCATGGCTCATATATATCGTGATTTACTTAGATGTTGTTTGTTTTTGTTTTTGCGATACGTTTTGAATGAATTCAATTATTTACGTGTTTCGTCGTCTACGACTCATCAGAGTTGCTGAATCTAGCGAGATTCGAAATCGGGACCCACGGTAATGAGCCTAAATCCTTAATCCGCTGGTTTATCTCGCATGACTGTTTGGATATATATATATATATATATATATATATATATATATATATATATATATATATATATAGTAAATACTTAAGGTTTACGCATAAATCTATACTTTCGTATATTAATTTTATGTGAGTAAATTAAGTAGTTATATATATATATATATACCTTAAGTATTTACATAAATCTATACTTTCGTATATTAATTTTATGTGAGTAAATTAAGTAGTTATATATATATATATATATATATATATATATATATATATATATATAACTACTTAATTTACTCACATAAAATTAATATACGAAAGTATAGATTTATGTAAATACTTAAGGTTTACGCATAAATCTATACTTTCGTATATTAATTTTATGTGAGTAAATTAAGTAGTTATATATATATATATATATATATATATATATATATATATATATATATATATATATAACTACTTAATTTACTCACATAAAATTAATATACGAAAGTATAGATTTATGCGTAAACCTTAAGTATTTACTTTCAAAAGTGCACAATACGTAGGTAGAGCTAGTTAGTAAGTTATAAAATGTATATGGCGATTAAGCTACACTGAATATTCCGCGTATGAAACGCGGAATATTCAGTGTAGCTTAATCGCCATATGCATTTTATAACTTACTATATATATATATATATATATATATATATATATATATATATATATATATATATATATATATCCTATATCCGTAATATAGAATAATATACAAAAAAAGAACAAAGAAAAGAACATATCTAACTAGACTTAGGCTGAAAGTAGCCAGCAAGAGAATGGGTTAACCGGAGGTCAACTGTGCCTTTGTCCTGTAAGTGCCTGCTCATTGGCTGAGTAGGATGGGAGCGGTGGCAACTAGAAAGCTGATTGGCTAACAAAAAACTCAATAGCATGTGCGTGTATATAAACGCGCTACAACCATAACTTTTAGCATAAGCCTGACGAATTCTCACGAGAATGAAACGCGGAATATTCTGTGTAACTTAATTGCCATATATATTTTCATAACTTACTATATATACATATATATATCTTCTAGAATCTCCTCTCTCTAGAATCCTAATCCCAATTTTTATCAAAATCCATTACATGATTTTGAGCTTATAAACTATCTAACACTTAACTAGAGAAGTATTAAAGAAAAATTCGATGCAAATTTTATATGAATTTAAATGAAAAATTTACCTATATCATTATCTCTAAATGGCGCTTAAAATACCTCAAAGAAACTGAAATCTTGGGAATATTTATTTATTGATGTCTAACACTTATTGTTTAATTTCATGAAAATCAGTGAATTGTTTTTACTCCCCTTGCATGAAACAAAATTTTAATAAATGTAGCTGACATTTTGATCCGTTACGTCAAGCAACTGTGTTCCAGAATTCATAATGATCGAGTAAATTCTATTGATAGAAATATATAAACATATAAACCCCCCTCTCTTTCTCTTTTTATATATATATGTATGTGCGTGTATATTTATATTTATTGCAAGTAGTTGTTAATATATTTTCATACTACATCTAAGCTCCAGTGAAGTAAATGTAATGTAATCGTTAATATGTAGAGACCTAACAAGTTGTAGACTCCGTCGAAAGAAAAACAAAGACAAGAAATAGGAAAGAAATTCCTGAGAGGTGACTGGTTTGCAGTAGACAGAACAGTTTCCGATGGTTCGTTGTTCTACACAAGTCCTGAGAGGTGACTGGTTTGCAGTAGACAGAACAGTTTCCGATGGTTCGTTGTTCTACACAAGTCCTGAGAGGTGACTGGTTTGCAGTAGGCAGTTCTCGGGTTGGAATCCACAAAACAAAAGATTCTTCCGTGTTTAGATGGAAAAAACATATGCGAAATTTCTACAGAAACTTTTAATATTTATAGAGCAATTTTGGTTTCTGATTGGTTGGTAGCAGAACGTGAATTAATTCGCTTCGTCATTTCCTAGAAGCATCGTTTATAAATAGAATCTTCCGACTATGCGGATCATACCCATTATATTCCAAACATATTGTAACACCTTTATTGTGCCTTCTTCCGCCACGCGTGACTTCTTGTTACGGCTGTGACATCACCTACGTGTCTCTAACGTGATCTTGATCTGTCCACATTTTTTCTTCATTTGAAGCCACTTTCTTATTCCATTCCGTGACGTTTCTTCACAAACGTCTCAGTCATTCCTATACAGCTGCCATACTCGCATCTTTGCCCTGTTACATAAATAGTGAAAATTCACACGCAATATTTTATAATCTCATATAATATTCTCTCTGTCTGTCTGTGTGTCTGTGTGTCTGTCTGTCTGTCTGTCTGTCTGTCTGTCTCTCTCTCTCTCTCTCTCTCTCTCTATATATATATATATATATATATATATATATATATATATACATATGAAATAAAATGGAGGTGAAAGAACCTGAATACTCAACGTTTCGCCCGATTTATGCGGGCTTTTTCAAGAGGGATGGTCATTGACGAGAGAGTCAGAAGATTTGGGGCTATATATAATGATGGGGGAGAGCAGCGTGTTTTCCTTATGTAAATTATATGTCTATATACATATATACATTTTATGAGAGAAAATAAATTAGAGTAAACTAGCGTAGTGGATTACATCTAAAAGTTAAAATATTGTAGAGATTTAAAAGATTGCGGCTGGAAATATAAGCGTGATAGATTAAGTAAATAAAATGAAACGAGATTACGAAGGGAGTTTTTAAAAATTAGAGATAATTGAATTGGGATAAAATAGCGTAGTAACTGTAGATGGCATCTAAAAATAAGAATAGGAGGTGATAATAAATAGACAGTGATAAAATAAAATACAGTAAATAAGTAAAATAAAAATAATAAAATGAAGTGAAATTCCGAATGGATTTTTTTATAATCTATCTATCTATATCTATATATCTATAAAAGTGAACGTGTCTGTGTATCTGTGTACCTGTGTATCTGTGTACATTTCCCTACGCAATAACTCTGTCAATTTTTAGTCTACAGGCTCGAAATTTGATATACAGGGTACTGAGATTTGGGAAAATCGATATGATCGGTTTTTGGCCAGAAATTTGGCGACTAAGGGGTCAAAGTTCAACGATTTGACCTTTAAGAACTCTACCAAACTTCTCCGACAATTTTGGGTCTATGTACTCGAAATTTTAGATATAGATTCCTTGGACATGGATCTAACTGAATAACTTTATTTGAGCCCAAAGCAATAAATTTGAAGTGGTCATAATAGGGTCAAAGTTAAAAAAAATTGACCTCTGCGGTCTCTTCCAAATTACCCAGACAATTTCTGGTCTAAATATTTCAAATTTTACATAAAGGGTATTCAGAGATAGAGCAAGCTTTTTCATCAGTTTGGGTCAAAAATTTTAAGTTACCAATATATAAATGTATGTATGTATGTCTGTTTGCATGTCTGCCTTAAACTTTCAATAGAGGCGACGGATTTTACCAAGATCAGTATCCTTTTAAAGTTCGACCTTTCATACGACAAATATCGAAAAATTGGCTAAAACATTAATATCTTCCCCTTCAACTAGGCACTTTTCTACGGGGGGGGGGTCACTTTTTTCGCCGATATTTTTTAAAGTTATCCTCTTCTTTAGATTGTCTAGCCTTAATTAAAAAAAATGTCGCTTCCGGTTTGGCGGTGGTCGTAGCAGCATAGGTGGTCGTAACAGCGTTAGGTTTTACCCCGTTCTTTTCCTCCTTTGCGGTACGTGTTCGAGCCTGCCTTCCTACTACCACTTTTTTTTTGCTCAACATACACGTCCAAACACCCGGCCTGAAATGCTAGTATATATCTAAAAGTGAAAGTGTCTGTGTGTCTGTGTACATTTCCCTACGCAATAACTCTGTCAATTTTTAGTCTACAGACTCGAAATTTGATATACAGGGTACTGAGATTTGGGAAAATTGATGTGATTGGTTTTCGGGCAGAAATTTGGCGATTAAGGGGTCAAAGTTCAACGATTTGACCTTTGAGAACTCTACCAAACTCCTCCTACAATTTTGGGTCTAAACACGTGAAATTTTATATATAGATTCCTTGGACATGGATCTAACTGAATAACTTTATTTGAGTCCTAAACAATAAATGTTAAGGGGTCATAATAGGGGTCAAAGTTAAAAATATTGACCGTTTTTTTTCTGTTTTGCTCAGCATACACCTCCAAACACCCGGGCAACGCCGGGCTGAAATGCTAGTATAAATATATTTCGAGTTTAACCTGTGTCTAAATTGTTCTCTTTAATAATTATTTTCGACAGATAGGGAGAAATGTGGAAAAAGGCCTTTTCTTTGTTTAATTATATTGCTGGAATGGGAGATTATAGCTGACTCAATTAAACGTCGTGTGGATCTGTTATGTATGTGTTTAAGGAAAGTTGCTTTGTTAAAATTAAAATGGTGTGATAATGCATTTATGTATCGTTTTGGTAGGGAGACATCCCTAGTTTGGGCGGTGATCCTGTATATTATACCCTGGATGAAACCCTTCATAAAGTCGGTATCTTCATGTTTATAATTTCGAGCGATTGTGTTGGTTGTTATCTTTGCGTAGATTCCCGTTGCAAATTTTAAACCAAGGCTGAGGGCTTCTGTCTCGGTGTTTGATAGTGGCCGGTTTGTAAGATATTGTATGAGTTTTGGTCGTCCAATAGAACCCCATTTGCTGTTGGAGATAAGATTGGATAGTTTTCTGTTAAGTTTTCTGTTGTGGGTAGAGTTTAAAGATATAATCCGTCGTTTAATTTTAGAGGTTGTATTCCTAGAGATAGAGTGGTTCATGTGTAGATCGTCTGCTAATGATTTGGCGATAGTTCGTAAATAAGTTGCCTTGTTTCTAAGAGTTTGTGCTGATGCGCGTAGATACTGCTCAATGTGTTCAGGGAAAATATGGTTGGACAACTGCAAGATCTTATTGGTACATTTGGGAATGACCTTCTCATCAATGTATCGTTGTAAGAAAGAACTCCGGTTTGTGTTGGAGTGAGCTGCGATCAGTGTGTTAGTATATTTACGCAGATTTCTTTTGTAAGTTTGTCCTTCCATTCCGACAGTATGATTGTTGAGCTGGATTAAATCCGATGATATGAAATAAAATGGAGGTGAAAGGACCTGAATACTCAACGTTTCGCCCGATTTATGCGGGCTTTTTCAAGAGGGATGGCCATTGACGAGAGAGTCGGAGGATTTGGGGCTATATATAATGATGGGGGAGAGCAGCCCAAAATCTTCGAAACTCTCTCGTCAATAACCATCCCTCTTGAAAAAGCCCGCATGAATCGGGCGAAACGTTGAGTATCCAGGTCCTTTTACCTCCATTGTATTTCATATCGTCGGATTTAATCTAGCTCAACAATCACACACACACACACACACACACACACACACACACACACACACACACACACACACACACACACACACACACACGTATGCGTGTGTGTGTGTGTGTGCGTATGTACATGCGTAAGTATATATATATATATATATATATATATATATATATGTTACGTGTGTGTGTATATGTGTATGCCTTAGTGTGTACATACCTGTGTATGTAAGAAGGTACGTGTTAATGCATATCTTTTGTAATCGTCGTTAGAAATCTCATTTTGTAATGATTAATAAAATTCATAATTCAATTTGACGTTGATCATTATGCATTACGCCGAACAACACATTTGCTTAATTGTATTTATGGCAGAATTTCTGCAAATATTAAAGAATTTCACGAATTCAATTCACTAAAAAGGCGATAATGTAGAAATTGCCGTCCATTATAATCGACCAACCTCGTCTTTATTCATTACCATTCCGCCATATTGTCTTGCCAATGAGTCTCTCAGAGTATTTGTATAATTTCAATTTTAGAAATGAGAGAAACGAATATTAATGAGTATTTTTTACAAACTATTTTTTCTATAGTTTTTTTATGTGTGAAAAACAAAACTGCCACAAAGAAATAAAGGAAAAATAGTTTAATAAAAAATAAATAAATAAAAGTAAATAAATAAATAAAAATGTACGCCAGTAAGTTTTGTTAGAGATGCACACACGGACAAATATTAGTATTTTATGCGCATCTCAAACACCAACTGTTATTTTTCTTGGGAAGTTACTACTTATAAAAGCCAGGAGACAATTCTATGATAAGTGTTAAGTAGATGGTAAAATAGCATGGGCAAGAAAACTTCAAAGGAATTCAAAGTTTTAAGACGACACGCAAGAGAATACGTATCGATAAATTTAAATTATAATTAATAACAAATTTACAGCAACTAATAATAACCATAATCAATAACAAAATCATGTATAACAATGATAGATAATACAATACTGAATAGACTTGTAACGGTAACAAACGTGTTAAAGTTTCCATCGTTTTTAAATTAAACTTTAGAGCCATAAAAGAGACAAGGAAATGAATAAAAATAAAGAAAATAAAATAAATAAAACTTTCACTTACTTTCTTTTTGCTTAGCAGAAACATTTTGGACAACATTTAGAAAATGCACTCAAAAGAATGTGTAGTGCAATACATATTCTCTTATCACGAGAATGTTTTTTTTTTATTCATCTTCACCCCAAACAAGGCATATTGCCACTTGAATGTAAGGGGTTACTAATTGGGAGCATTCCTAAAAATATTAACATGTTGGTTTACGTTGCTTTTAAACTTCTGCATATCAGTGCAGTTTGGGAAGCAGGAAGCAGGAAGAGAATTCCAAAGTCTAGCCGTTCTAAGAAAGGGGCTGTTAGAGTAGAAAACTTTCTGACATTTAGGGACCTCAACGGTGAAGGGGTGATATTTTATTGCTAAGCGGGTTTGTTGGAGATATGTACGTCATTAAAATACTTGTAAAACAGGCACAAAGATGCAACATTGCGGCGATGGGACAGGGGTTAGAGCTTAGTTGACAAAGTGAGACCTATTAGATTGGAGACCCTTTTTTGGACTCTATCCAAGAGGGAGATGAATGTGGCAACAATACTACATGCATGGACGATTGGTGGCATTGTAAATGTACAGGATACTCTCAGTTGTGAGCAGTTTTCTAGCACAATAGAAGGAGCAGCAGCCTTCGCAATGTCCTCAATGTATTTATTTCAGTTCATATTTCATGTGAATGTAAAGCCGAGGAGTTTAAAGGAAGAATTCTAAAGTAGCGAGTTATTTGTCATTAATATCGGTGGTTGGAGATACTTCTTGTAATTGTTTAAGGAGAGCAGCTTAGTTTTACTAGCATTAAATGTTACCATCCATTTACGTCCCCATTCCACTACGGTCTGGAGGTCATTTTCTAAGGATTCAGCCATTGTCTTGGATTTGTGTACATCCTTTCTTCCCATGCATGTTATTGAGCGTTTTATTATCAGCAAATATACCCATCTCGGACTCAATATTATCGGGAAGTCATTGATGAATATCAGGAATAATAGTGGTCCAAGGATCGACCCCTGAGATACTCCTGCATTAATGTTATGCTACTTGGATGAACTTCCATCAATGGCAATCTGGATGGTCCTATTGCCTATGAAGAATCTAATTATATTTAGTATTCGTCCAGTTATACCATATGATTTAAT